>NC_056726.1:409595026-409632267 GCF_019279795.1 Protopterus annectens | reverse complement strand
AAAACCATCCACACCTCAATGGGTATGTGTAACCTTAAATTTTGTTGGGACATATGTCCTATTGTTTTATAAATATTTGCATTGATGTTGATGCATGTGCCCTGTTCAAACACCATGTTCATGGTGGCCTGTTGCTACCAAACATCCCTGCATGCTGTTGGAATATCCACTGTCATTCAATATATGCATGTGTTATGCTTGCTGTTCAACTGTTGGAACCTTAGTGTGTTGGGTTAATGGGAATATTACTGCATGCTGTTACAACTAATCTGGAATGCTGTTGTTTATGTTGTAATTAAACACACCTAATCACAGAACGTATGGAAATGCCAGTCCCAGCGGACCCACCTGTCCCTCCTCAGTTAGCAAGTGCACCTGGCACCAGCAGCTCCGGTGCCCAGCCCGGGCTCCCCTCCTCCGTTGGTCCTGTGCCACCTTCGGGTGGAAGTGCTGCAGGGGATGGGGCTCATCCACCCATGGAAGTGTGGGCGGAGAAGTGCCACCTGTCACCCTTCGAAGGGTCCGGGCTGTAGGGAGATCCAGTGTTCAGTCGCTGATCCCCTATGCCAGCTTGAGGCGAGAGTGGTGCATCTCTTGGGTGAGCCTGCCCATCCTACTCAGCCCCCAGCACAGCCACCCTTGGGGCTGTGAAGGTGCAGTGGTGACTGCCCATGGGTGGGGATCTCAGTTCCACTGTTACCATCTGTGGGCTCATGGGCTTGCGATTTCCAAACATCCTTCCCCGTCAATTGTGTTCACCCACCCCATGTGTCAAACTCCACCCCTGTATGCATCTTGTTTGTCTTGTCTGTTTACCTCCCCAAATATACCTACTTCCTCTACCTCACATTCCACTCTCACCTGAAAAAATAAAAATAAAAAAAAAGGGCAATCTTTTCCACAAGAAAATTATGCCCCATACATAGCTGCCCAATTCGCACACATATCCACTGGACATGCAAACTGATAATTCTAATTGGCAGTACAACATATTTTGTTGTCCTCACCCCTCTCTCAGGGGTGGAAGGTTTCAAATTTCACATCAAATTTCATACATATGCACAGCTGTTGCTGGTAAAAAAATGGGCAGCTATGGACCTTCCCTACACCCATCCTGCACATCCCGAGCTGGTTTCCCTACTGTCTTTCCCTCTTTGTGCCCCCTTTTTCACCACTTTCCTATCTTCCCATTTTCTTTTCTTTAAAAGAAATTAGCACGGGGGTTAGCGGGAGTAGGCACTTTTAAGCAGTAGTTAGCAGGGGTGTGTGAGTGTGAGCTTGTGTGCGCTTAGGTAAGCATCGAGCAAACCCGCACAAACCCGCTTACAATTGCTTAAAAGTGCCTTAGTCACTCTGTATGACAAGGCCCTTGTGCTGCTCAGCAGCAAACTAAAATACCCTTGTCAGTCTCAAACCCGGGACCTTGGACACATGAGTCTGCATGAAATACCACTACACCACAGCCGATATACAATAACTCAGTGCTGAAAGCAATATATCATGCATTACCATGAGTGAATGTAAATGGAAATAGGAATGGCATAACACAAATCTTGTTCTGTAGGCCTTAACCAGCAGGTGTTGTGGAATTGCATGACATGACTGTGAAAAGAGAATCAGCCATGCCTGTAGGGAATAAGGTTACAGTAGCAGCTTACAAACCCCACACAGTATCAGAGCAGGATAAACACTGGCATATTTGCATAGGTCACAAGCCAGACCACCCAACAGTGACTGCTCTACGGCGATGACCCTGATTTGTAAACAAATGTTAGCTGTGCCCCTCTGACTCCCTGTTAAATGTACTAACAGTAGGCAGAAAAGTGTTGAATCTCACTTAACGACAAATGTCAATAAGTGAGAGTAGACACCGCTTGCACGTCAGAAAATGTGTAGTAATACATATGCTCTGAATCCCCCAAAATCTGAACTGCAAAATGTCTGAACTATATCACAGGTGTAACCCAGTTATATCTACCTTTCCCTGAGGCTGTTCAAATATATACGTGAGAGTATCTGAGGCCTGGAAGAGTCAGAAACACACAGGCATATCAGCTTGTCTGCTGTTACACACTCTGCAAATAGCTGTAGAATGAATCCCACAAGCATGCCCTTATGTAGAAGTACAACACAGAAATATCAAAGGATGTAGCCATGTACTGCTAGCAACCACCTGTGTGACAATGTCATTGTTCAGGTACTGAAAAGACTGCTGTGGTGCACAGTCAAAGAATACTAGGCTGACCTCTGTCTACCATCTGGATATGTCCACAGGTGGGAGCTACTCAGACAGACTACAAGCCTTCATAGACTTACAGGAACACAGCAACTCTGCATGTTCAGTAAGATAAACATCACAAGATAATAAATAATGCACTCTGCAGTTCTGCACCCCTACCCAAAGGTACTATATACCCGTATAGTCAGGCACAACCAAAGGTGTAGGCAGACATACACAGTACAGAAATATGTCCAGTTGTCCTGAGCAGACTGTGCTAGTGTCAACACAAACCACAAACTGTTCAGAAGTGAGTAACGTACTAATGACAGTATAGCAGTTCACAAACAGTGCATGTGCCTGATATTCATAATTGGTAATACAACATACTTAGCTGTCCTCACCCCTCTCTCAGGGGCGGAAGGTTTCAAATATCCCACCTAATGTATTGCATATGCACAGCTGTTGCTGGTAAAGAAATGGGCAGCTATGGACTTTCTCCACACCCATCGTGTACATCCCAAGCTGGTTTCCTGTCAAAGGAAAAATATACTTTAAAAATGATCAATACACGGTAGGTTCAGGTTAAGGCACTTTAATCTTGCAGCAAGGAGACAAAAACGTGCTAATACAGAGTTTGTCTGACTAGAATCAGGAAATGCAAGCATTTTTATACATTTTCTAATAAGACATTGCCTACCAAGCTGACGTAGTGAATCACAAGTTTTGTCATCATCATTTCGTAGTGATTGTTTTTACAATATTCTGCTTGTCCTATCAATTTTTGTGAGAAACTTCCTAAGAAAAACAATGTGGCCTTGGCTACCACTGGTTAGATATATGCAATGTTACCATTCAAGTTACTATGGCTAATTTGAGCACAAAGCAAGTATAGATTGCAGTTCATTTCTCCAACAGTCCTTTGTCTATGTTATCTCTAACTTCTGCAGCTGTGCATGTTCTCATACTTCAAACAGAGCTGATTGTTTAAAATCATTACATTACAGAATATAGCATTGTTCATTCATTTTTTCCTGACCTAGCAGATAATCACCTGCTTCTCAAGTACATTTCCAAAAGGCATAAACATGAATATTGCTGTACTAGCAATTACTAGGTTAGAGGGCATCTTGCAAGTTTCAGAAAGCGCACTGCAGTTTCAAAAAGCATCTTTTAGTCTCATATGAAACTCAACTGTATATAAAATAGTGCATATAAACTAGAATGAAAAGCGTGTTAACTTATTTAGTTTCTAATCAGCATTAAGCACACACATTAATACATATTTTTCTGACACCCCCCCCCCCGTTAATACCTTTTAATTCTATTTTCAAAAGAATAAACAGTTTGCTTCTTCTCCTAACCTCTTCCATTCAGGATTTGCAGTTAAGAGAGTCATTCAGTTTAAACTTATGAAAGTGTTTCACATTTCAACTATTCTTCAATTTCAGTACTTTGATACAAAGTCTCAGAAAATGATATATCTATAAATTCTTTGATTAACTTTTTCATGCAGGGAATACCACAACAAATTCATGCTCCTAATAGGAGTAATCCCACACAAATGGCAATCAGGATGTTCATTAGGATGGAAACCCACCCCCCAAACAAATTCTGGAAAAAGTCCGTCAGTGGGTTTGGGCCTGGTTTGGTCATGGCCGACACTTGCTGGATCACCTCAAGATGGTTGTTTATTTCGTGCTGGTTGTCAGGAATGTACGAACAGCATTCTTCTTTTATTAAAGTGCACGTACCACCTCTCGCCGCTAGGGTGAACTCAAGAGCCATGCGGTTCTGAAGCACCACAGTTCTCATAGCATTCAGTTCATCAGTCACTAATTTGAGAGCAGAAAAAGTTGCATTGCTCATAACTTCGAGAAGGTTAGACAGTTTTCTCAGCTCCCAAATTGATTTCACTGCACCATATGCAGGGGCTATGCCAGCCCATGATATAATGGTGTCACTCAAGTCCATGTGTGTCAGTTTATCTTTGTTTTTTACGGAGTTATGGTTTCTCTATCATGCTTCGATTCATCCTACTGGATTCTCGGGTCTCTTCATTGGACTTCCAGGTTTGATGCTGACTTCTCTGACATTTTGAATTTTTCCCTGAGGCAAAGCTGCAGTGTGTCATATGGCCGGAATGAGGTAACCCAAAAAACAACTGCCGGACCAATTCTCAGGTAGCCATTTATATGCCTGGTCATTTTGTTCTCGTTGTACAACAGTAACAAGGTTTTTGTCCAGTTCAAAGTTCTTAACCAGTTTACAATGTGTAAAATGAATCCAGGATGCTCGCTCTGCGATCTTAACTGCAGTGGTTGTCGACAGTAGTACCTGGTACGGCCCTTCCCACTTCGGAGAACTCCAGTTCTTTCTCTTCACAACCTTCACCCAGACCCATGCGCCTGGGGCTACTGCTGCTTCCGATGGTCTGGTTTGCTCTTTATCTGAAACAGAATTTAACGGCAAAAGTTTGTTATTCAAAAATCGCCTCATATACCCTGCAAGCAAACTGTCAGCCTCCTGCTCTGCAGGCATGAGAGGTTTCCATTGAGGTGTATAATATGCCCTCCCAAACAGAACTTCAAAAGGAGTCAATCCTTTTGCATTTGGAACAGTTCTCATGCTCAACAGTGCCAGAGGTAAACAGTGCACCCAGTTCTTTTGTGTCTCACTAATCAATTTTCTAAGCTTGTTTTTCAAAACCCCATTATGCCTCTCTACTAATCCTGCAGATTGGGGTGGTATGTAATGATTTTTCAGAAATCCCCGAAATAACGACTAAGTTGTTATATAGTTTGATTTACAAGTGTGTGCCATTGTCACTATAAATCTTTTGGTATGCCAAATCTAGGAATAATTTCTTTAACGAGGACTTTTGCAACAGTAGCTGCATCTGGATTTTTAGTTGGAAAAGCTTCCACCCATTTGGAAAACATATCTATAATGACAAGGCAGTACTTCTTATTTTCGCATTTGTTCAGCTCTATAAAATCCATACAAATAGTATGGAATGGATACGGTGGTGTAGGGAAACTCCCTTGCTTAGGTTTTAATGCCCCTTGTCCATGATGCTTGTTACAAACATGGCATGCTGCACAAATATTTTTTGTGTAGTTTGTAAATCCATACGTCGTAAACACTCGATTCACTAACTGTACCATCCCCCCTGTTGAGACATGGCACTGTCCATGGCTCAACAAAGCTGCATATCTAAACAAGTTAGATGGTAAAATCGGTTTCTTTTCTTTGGAGCTGTACAGTCCCTTCTCAAGGATTGCTCCTTGTTTTATCCACTTTTGTTTTTCTACATTTGTAGTAAGTGTCTGCATTGTTTTTAACATTTCTAAGTCTAAAATCTCAGATGGTTGTAATTCCTCACTCAAAAGAAATACTTCTGAAGCTGAAGCTGCTTGTTTTGCAGCTGTATCAGCCCTCGCATTACCTTTTGAAATTCTATCCTGTTGCTTGGTATGAGCTACGCATTTGCAAATAGCTACTTTCTGAGGCAACTGAATAGAGTCTAACAAATCTAAAATAAATTGTGCATGGTTAATTGGTTTACCAGTAGATGTTATCATTACTCTATTTTTCCACTGCTGCGCAAAAACATGTACAGTAGAAAAAGCATACTGACTGTCAGTAAAAAAGTTCACTCTCTTACCTTTTGCCAAGGTACATGCCCTCATCAAAGCAATCAATTCTGCTGCTTGTGCAGATAGGTTGTGTGGTAAAGACTTTGCTTCTAAAATCTCAGTATCAGAAACTACTGCATACCCCACTAGATTCTGTCCTGTAGGACCCCTCCTGCATGAGCCGTCCGCATAGTATGTCACCTCAGCATCATCCAAGGGAACATCTGTGAGATCTTTTCTAGGTAGTGTCTTTTGCTCAATCTCCTGCAGGCAGCAGTGTGATTTGCCATCTGCAGGGGTTGGGAGCAAGGTTGACGGATTCAAAGTTGTGCATCGTTCAATTGTCATATGAGGTTGGCTCAACAGTATAGTCATACAGGAAAGATGTCTAGCAGGAGAAAGATATGCTAATTTTTCTTGCAGTAAAATAATCGCGACTGCATGAGGCACTCTCAATGTGAGAGGATGGAACAATACTACTGAGGCTGAAGCCTGCACTGCCATTGCAGCTGCGACTACTGCTTGTACACAGTGGGGCAAGGATCGCGCCACTGGGTCTGGCTGTGATGAATAATAAACTACGGGGCATTGTTTGTCCCCATGCTGTTGTGTTAACACTGATGTCATATAACCTTGCTTACAATCTACAGTTTGAAAAAACTCGTTTATGATAGTTCGGTAATCCTAAAACTAAGGAGGAAGCTATCAGTTGCTTCAGTTTGCAGAAAGCTGATTCTGCTTCTGGTGTCCACTGTAATAAATCTTGTGCTGCCATCGGCTTTTTGAATATCAAGTTAGTCAGTGGAGCAGATTCCAAGGCATAGTTTGGAATTCAACTCCGACAAAAGTTAGTAGTAACCAGGAAGGACATAATTTCCTTCTTGGTAGTTGGTTTATGTGCTTGTAATATTGCTGTTTTTCTGTCTTCATCTAATATTCTGCCTTCTTTGTATATTACATATCCCAGGTATTTGACCTGTTTTTTTCCAAAGTTTCAGTTTGTTTTTGTTTACCTTGTGTCCTTGAGTGGCTAAAAATTGTAATAATTCTATGGTATCCTCTCTGCATTCTTGCTGGGTGGGGGCTGCCAGCAGAATGTCATCTACATAAAGTAAAAACTGACTGCCTTTGGTGGGATAAATCCCGCCAGGTTACTTGCCATTTCTTGTGCGAATATCATTGGACTTTCACAATATCCCTTTGGTAGTCTCGTATATGTATACTATTTCCCCTGAAATGTAAATGCAAACCAATGTTGGCTGTCAGGGTTTATCGGTATTGAGAAAAATGCATTGCTTATATCTACCACAGAAAAATACTTTTGTTGAGGTTTCAAATCATTCAATAAAGTGTGTGGATCTGGCACCGTAGGTGCCCTGGGTATAACTGCGTCATTTATGGCTTGTAAATCTTGGACCATACGCCATTCTCCGTTTGCTTTCCTAACAGGAAATAAGGGTGTATTACATGGTGAATCAGGAGATTCTATCAAGACTCCTTCCTTAAGTAAGGCTGCTATTATAGGTTTGATTCCTATTTCTGCATCCTTTCTTAAGGGATACTGTCTCTTTTGAGGTCTAAATGCTGATTTTGGCATGATAGTAACTGGTCCTGCTGTACGAATAAGTCCTACATCTGATTTCCCTGTTGACCAGAGAGTCTCTGGTATGTCTCGTAAGGCTTTTTCCTCTTCCTCTAGAAAGAGTGCTACTCAGCTATCCTTACTTGCCTGTGAGTGTACAGCTGGGTGTGTCTGTGTTAACCAATTTAATTTCTGCTTTTGTACTCCCTGTTTGGAAAGTTCTAACTCTGCCTGCTTTTCCCACCTTGTGACTTTTTCTCCTAGGTCTGCCCACTTCAAATTTCTATCTTTAGTCAAACTCACATGTGGTAATCGATTAGATTTGTAAAGTGCTAGGAATTCCTGGGGCAATGAACAGCTTACTACACTGTTTCCTTCTGTGTCCCAGTACAGATTTCGTAATACTAATCTGTTAGCATGGTTTCTAAACAGTTCTTGCTCATATTCTTTATCAGGTCCTGGTCTGTTACAGTAATATAGAGTGCAATGCAACAAATGCTGTTTGTCAATGTCAAGGGAGGGTGATTTACTGATAGCTACATTCATCAGTTCTTTGGTTACTGCCCCTGGACCTGCCGTAACTAAGTCCTGGCTGTACCAATAAAATGTTTCACCCTCCGGTCGCACTACAAAAGTATCTATTTGTCGCTGTGCTTCCATACCCTGCATAGTTGGAACTACGGCTATGCCAAATATCTGTATTAGGTCTCTGCCCAAGAGATTCACTGGGCATTTTGCAGAAACAACAATTTTGCTTTTCTGGGTCATCCCTGAAACTGGGTCAGTTATCGCTATGTTGTGGGAGAGTGGCTCCCGATACAGCTGTCCATTAGCTGCTTTCACTAATATGTAGTCAATTGATTCTGAATTTTCTGGTAGTTTGGAAGGATGTATCAAGGTTCGTGAAGCCCCTGAGTCACACAGGAATTTAACTTCCCTCCCCTCTACCAGAAGTGTAACTTCCGGTTTTGTGTCTGCTAAGTAGAGCTCTAAGCTCAATAATGCTAAGTCCAAAATTTCATTTTCTTCATTATCTGTGATTTGATTTATATCCTCTATTTCTTCTGTCACATCCTCTACCCCTTCTATCACATTTGCACTTGTCTTTTCTTGTTTATTCCTATCCAGTGATTCTTGACTATCATATAGTCATTCCTCACCCTCCTTGTCTTCTGTGGTTACCTTATTATTTTGCCTGCAATCCCTTGCTAGATGTCTTTTTTTCCCGCATTTAAAACATTCACCCCTTTTCTTTCTCTCTTCAAAGCCTTCTAATCTTTTATCAGATTGTTTGTTTCCCTAGGTATTTTTCTTACCCTTCTTCCCAGTTTGTACTACAAAGACTTCTGATCCGTCTTCTACTTCTACTGCAAATACTTGAGTTTTCTTTTTCTTTTTGCTATTAAAATGCCTTTCGGCATGTCTTGCATATTCAAGTAGTGACTGTAATCTACTTGTACAATGATCTACCATGTGCTTTGTAATAAAGCTGCTAATGGGTGCAATACTGCCTTTTAAAAATGCATTCTTTAACTGTTGCTCATATGGGGAATCATGTGTTTGGTCTTCAGGTACCTGCATTCCACAATGGTTATTAAAACATTCTAATAATCTGGCATAATATCTATCAACAGTTTCACCTTCTTGTTGTATGCACTGATTAATGCAAGTCCAATCAGCCCTAGACTTCCATTTCTCAGAGATTCAGTCTGTCAGACCTTTCACTCTGTTGTCCAGTTCTGCATTACTATGTGGGAGTGGTCTAAGCTCTGCGTCATGGGGATTCCAGTTGCCACTGATCATGTGCCAATCTGGACCTACGATTTGTCTAACTACTTTCTCTACTTCCTCTCCATTCAAATGGTAACTTAACCCCATGCCCTGTAAGTCTTCTAAGAATTTTCTAAAATTAACTTTTGGATGGGGAATTCCCTCTGTGGCTTTCCAGATGTCTTCCGGTGACCACGGTCTATATACTAAAAGAGTTGGGTCCTGTCCTGCCTGCCCTGCCTGCGGATTTGGTACTTCTATGAGTGGACATATCTCTTGTTCACTCATAGCTTGTGAATTTTTATTCATTTCATATAATTCAATATCCCCTCTTAAGTTGCGTGTTTGAGACCTGGTCTCAATAGGATCTCTGACAAACGGTTTTGGTTTTGCAGGAACAGCTGGTTATAGCGGAGGTGGATCAGCTTGTCCACTCGTTTCATATTCTGGTAAGGGAACCAGAGGGGGCGGAGGAGGGGCTGTTGCTATTGCCAAGTTATTGTCTTCTTTGTCTAAGAACATTGCTTTTGAATTTTTAATCTTTTGTTCCCTGCGGTTTGCTTCCTCAAGCCACCTGTGTGCCTGAAGGACTCCTAATTGTTGTTGCTTTTTTAGCTGACCTTTTGCATCTGTTTTAAGTTGTCTAACAAGTTTAATAAGTGAAGGTTTATCTAAATTACCATCAAATTTGTATTTATCAACCCATTTTGTATAATACCTAATATTATCGGCACACTGTAATTGCATATATTTCGCGTCTTCGGTTAAGGGCGGGTCTCGGGAACTTTTCGTGCACTGATTTCCCATGTTGCCTTAGCTAAGTTAGAAATTGTTATGTAACCCTTTTTGTCATGTGGTACCATGATTTACACCTTTTCACAGTTTATCTAGAATAACTGCCTACCTATTCTGTTTCCCTGATCTATGACAAGACAGCAATATTTTTTGTCCCTGATCTGCACATGCAATCTCCCTGACAAAACAATACTGTAACAAGTCCCTGATCTAAAACAGAAAAAAGGTAAATTCCTCCTTACCTGACCCTCCGTGTGTTGATCCACTGGAACGTTGACTTGTCCTCCAATCCCAGATCAGAAACAGTGGCTGGCCTCTTTCGAATGACAATTCAGTCGGAGGTCTTTCAAAACAGAAGAGCGGATGTGGCCACTTCTCCATACGGGTGCATGCCACCGGGCCCAATTCTGACCTGAGCCTAGAGTGAGAGATATATTTCTGGCCCGAAGGACCAAACTGTCAAAGGAAAAATATACTTTAAAAATGATCAATACATGGTAGGTTCAGGTTAAGGCACTTTAATCTTGCAGCAAGGAGACAAAAACGTGCTAATACAGAGTTTGTCTGACTAGAATCAGGAAATGCAAGCATTTTTATGCATTTTCTAATAAGACATTGCCTACCAAGCTGACGTAGTGAATCACAAGTTTTGTCATCATCATTTCGTAGTGATTGTTTTTACAATATTCTGCTTGTACTATCAATTTTTGTGAGAAACTTCCTAAGAAAAACAACGTGGCCTTGGCTACCACCGGTTAGATATATGCAATGTTACCATTCAAGGTACTATGGCTAATTCGAGCACAAAGCAAGTATAGATTGCAGTTCATTTCTCCAACAGTCCTTTGTCTATGTTATCTCTAACTTCTGCGGCTGTGCATGTTCTCATACTTCAAACAGAGCTGATTGTTTAAAATCATTACATTACAGAATATAGCATTGTTCATTCATTTCTTCCTGACCTAGCAGATAATCACCTGCTTCTCAAGTACATTTCCAAAAGGCATAAACATGAATATTGCTGTGCTAACAATTACTAGGTCAGAGGGCATCTTGCAAGTTTGAGAAAGCACACTGCAGTTTCAAAAAGCATCTTTTAGTCTCATGAAACTCAACTGTATATAAAATAGTGCATATAAAATAGAATGAAAAACATGTTAACTTATTTAGTTTCTAATCAGCATTAAGCACACACATTAATACATATTTTTCTGATATTTCCCTACTGTCTTCCCCTGTTTGTCCACCCTTTATCACCACATTCCTATCTCCCCATTTACTTTTCTGTCAAAGACATGAGCGCGGGGGTTAGCGGGAGTGAGCATTTGTAAACAGTAGTAAGCGGGTTTGCACCAGTGTGCGCATGTGTGCGCTTAGCTTACCATTGCTAAGATATGATAAGCTACGCCAAGCTTAGCTTAGTATTGCTAACATAAAATGAGCTAAGCTAAGCTTAGCTTAGTATTGCTAAAATACAATAAGCTAAGCATAGCTTAGCATCGCTAAGCGTCGTGCAAACCTGCGCAAACCTGCTTACAACTGCTTAAAAGTGCCTTAGTCACTCTGTATGACAAGGCCCTTGTATTGCTCAGCAGCAAAATAAAATACCCTTGTCAGTCTCAACCCCCACACCTTGCACTCACCAGTCTGCACGATGTACCACTAAGCCACAGCAAATATACAATAGCTTGGTCCTGAAAGAAATTTAACATGCATTACAAGGAGTGAATGTAAAGAGAAAATAGGAAAGCCATAGGAATACATTGCAATAAAGAAATATAACATGCATTACAAGGAGTGAATGTAAAGGGAAAATAGGAAAGCCATAGGAATACATTGCAATAAAGAAATATAACATGCATTACAAGGAGTGAATGTAAAGGGAAAATAGGAAAGCCATAGGAATACATTGCAATAAAGAAATATAACATACATTACAAGGAGTGAATGTAAAGGGAAAATAGGAAAGCCATAGGAATACATTGCAATAACAACTGTTGTTTGCCAGTTAATTCCCTAATTCCAAAAGAAAGTACATACTCCCATGTATCCAGTGTTAGCATTAGGAGGTGTGAGTAAACTTACACACTGAGAAGAGTGTACTGGAAGAAGCAACAGTCAGGTTTCAGTACAACATGCATTTCACTGGCTACAACCCAGCTTCAGATATGAGACATATACCAACCTTCTGACTGACACAACAGTGTCCACAGCAAACAAGCATGGTCCCCACCTTGCAAAACTGAAAGGCCTACACCTACCTAACCTATCATTTTATAGCAGTGTCCTGAAATCACAGTGAGAACTGCAATTGCCACACAGCAGGCTGCATGCAATTACTAAATGCTGGGCACTAATTGGTGCAGAGGCCATCACATGCACATGTGCAGATACCTACAAAAGCAGCCTGTACTTGCTGTCCACACATGCAATAATACAATTGCAGCAACTGGAGAGAGAGAGAGAGAGACAGACAGACAGACAGACAAACAAACAGAGGCAGTTGGACACACTAACCAAAAAAAAAAAAAAAAAAACAAGCAGAGGCAGTTGGAGACACCAACCAAAAAAAAAAAAAAAAAAACCAAACAACCAGAGGCAGTTGGAGACACCAACCAAAACAAAAAACAAACAAACAGAGGCAGTTGGAGACACCAACCAAAAAAAAAAAAAAACAAAAAATAAAACAAACAGAGGCAGTTGGAGACACAAACAAACAAACAAAAAAAAGTCAACAGGTACAACAGACAGAGGTGAGAAATACAAAGGTAAAGTATGTAACAGAGATGTATTTGCTGGCATCCGAATGATGTGTCTGAAGGGTACTCTACATAATGTGAATCCTCCATATGTGGTAGCAGTCCATATCTATATGTATATGCAGATGTGCATAGGGCAAGGGACATACTGCATCTGTTAGTGAAGGCTGGACATATATATGTATTTGAAGGTTGCTATGTGCACATATCTATGTAGGTTGTAGTGTTTGGCATTGAAAACAGCAAGCAGTGCAGGTATATGTCATGTGGTGGTTAAATGCTGTGGGACTGAGTTACAGCCAGTGAGGTCTGCTACAGCTATATGGCCTGAGGACAGCAAAATGCATTCTGCACAACACTGTGCAATATTATTACATAATTGTATGTCTCACAACTGTTTCATAATTGACATTCCATCCATGAAAGGTGGGCAGTATATGTGCCTATATGTGCATGTATATGTACAGCAATGGATGTTTACAAGTATGTATATATATATATATATATATATATATATATATATATATATATATATATGTGTGTGTGTGTGTGTGTATACATATATATATATATATATATATATATATATATATATATATATATATATATATATATATATATATATATATATATACATATATATATATATATATATATATATATATATATATATATATATATATATATAATTATGTATATATATATATATATATATATATATATATATATATATATGTATGTAGATATATATATATATATATATATATATATATATATATATATATATTTATATATATATATGTAGATATATAGATATATACATATATAGATATATATTGATATATAGATATACACATATATAGATATATATAGAGATATATGGATATATACAGATATATATGGATATATATAGATATGTATATATATATATATATATATATATATATATATATATATATATATACATGTGTATATATATATATATATATATATATATATATATAGATAGATAGATATAGTGATAGAGGGAGATATAGGGTCAGATGTATTGCAACAGGTGCCTGGTGACCAAGGCATGGACTGAACACCAGTGTTGATACTGCAGTGCCATACACCATACCTAAACACTTTACCCACTAACTACCAGATAGGTGGTTGCCTGCCTAACACTGAAGGTGTCAGAAGGGAACATGGGACACAGGTGGACAATAGCCTCCCCTTTGATATTCACAGTGCCACACTAGTCTTGTAGTCTGTCTACGTTTTACTTGTCATCACAAACGATGAGTTATGTACGGAAATATCGGCCAGTGTTCCCCTGTACTCATTACAATGCCCCATGTGTTATGTACCTCACATGACAACTACAGCAAGTGGAAAGGCCACAGACATACCTCACAAAGTGTAATACTGCCCTCAAACACATACCCTATGCAGACTGACTCACATAACCACAGCTACAGTGTGTTGCATACCGGCCACCCAGATGTTACCTCTGCCGAACATACAGAGGTATATCACACCCATAGCAGTCAGACAACCACCATGTCAACACCTCACAATACCACCGGGCTACACGGCCTAGGTCCCTAATCCCCACCACCTCACTAAACAGCACATGCTGGAGGGATAGGCTCCTATTGGCAAATATGCCTAATCTGGAGTAAACCACACAGCATTAACAAACAAGGCTCCTCAGTAGCAGATGTCATACATACCCCTGATGATTGTCTGTGGGATAGGTAACACGCCCTGGGAATCACCTCTGTGTATCCACTTGACAGGAGCAAGTGAAATCAAATTACATGTGTGTCAAAGGCCAGGGTAGCATATGGCTAGGCTGCTGTAGGCCCTAGGGCCAATAGCGTATTACCTACCTATGACACAATGCACACACACATGTACTCAGTGCAATACCTGCTATGTGAGGTGGAATGAGTGTGACAGTGAATGTGTGCAAGGTCTGTAATGGTGTGATAGCTTAGTGTGAGGTTGTTTCTGTCATGGTCGCTTGTGTCCTAGGTGTGAGGCCAGAGAAAGATGTGTCAGTTATTGGGATGCAGACATAGTAGGATTGCATATGTTGTGACATAGTTCCTTGTGTATGACTGTGGTGTCCCATCATAGGCTGAAGCAATACATGTATGCTCAGTAAGTGGTACTGCTGGTGAATCCAGCTGGCATTTGCACTGTTGTACTACCTGAAGCTGTAGGCCTAAACAGCACAGTATGGTGTATGTTCACATTCCCTGGTAACACTGTCTTGTGAGTTTCCTGTAGTCTGCACAGATTACATACCTCAGGCATAGGTATCTGTAAGTAGGGGCACACAGTACTGTAAGGTACACAGGAAATGCTCATCTGTGTCAGCATACATCTGTGTGTTGTATGAATGTCTGATGTGTGTGTAATGATGCCTGTACCATATCCGCAATCACATGTGTGTTGCAGGGTTTGCGTGTGTACCTAGCAACATGTATACTCTGTTACAGCAGTATGCCACCTATATTGACAACTGTGCACATATGTTAGGTAGGGGTATGGCATCAATGACTAGGGTGGGTTACTGGTTATACTGTAACTGTACTTCACATTCATTGCAATGGATGACATATTTCTTCATGCATTAGCTTGATATGTACCCCCGTGGCAAGGCTGTGCATTGGATCCCAAACACTGTGCTGAGTACTGGTGTATACTGGTTTGTTATATGGAGTGTGGCAGGCACTGTCATCCAGTTGTGGGTTGAGCACTGATATGTGGTACTGAATGTGTGTATCCTCTGACAGATGAACAGATGCTATCTGTACTGTATAATATTAAGTGTGCCACATGACTTGCTCACACATATCGTTTACTTGTCTTCCAGGCTTATGGCTTATCAAAGGAATCCCTCCTACACAGCTGCAGAGGAACAGGAAATCCACCACAGCCTGGTTCAGCACTATACCCTGCTGTTTTCCAGGGCCAGCCAGCACCAGCAAGAGCATACTGCTCTGTGGCAAGATCTTGTTCATCAGGTAAATGACATAGGCATGAATAACCGGACATATGAGCAGGTACGCCATCACTGCAGTGATTTAAATAGACATGTCCAGCGGTGTGCGTCTGATATTCATAGACAACAGCTTGCCACAGGTGGTGGGGTGGCCATACACCCCCCCTCACCAGAGTGGAGGAACTGCTCCTAAGTGTGGTGGCTCCTGGCCTACAGCAGCAACAACATCACACATGTGTCATCATGGAGGCCGGAGCCACCCAGCAGGGTGACATGGAGTGTGCAGGTAACATGCCCTAGCTGTAGACTACTGTTACCTGTATTGTTAGATTATGCATATGTGAGATGTGTACTGTGTTTAGCAGTTGTGCTGCCTATTGTGTGCAATACTGATATTGTGAATAGTATCTGTACACCTATGCCTGGTGTTCTACTGTAGTTTAGCACACTCACAGTATCAATGCCACAGTTGTGGCCACTGACAAACTGTGTCATATTCTTGTAGGTCCCTCTGGTGTGACAGCAGGGCAGATGACACACGCTGGTGAGTGTGTTAACACTTTAAAATTGGTATTGAAATGTGCATGTCATAGGTGAGGTGTAGGCCATGTACACATAACACACCTACGCATAATGCATGCTGTGCATGTTTGCTGTGAGACGTTAAACATCTCAGTAAAGTCAGTAGCTGCCTCAATCACATGCAACGCACAGAGCATCAGACATAAATGTGGCAACACTGTACTGCACATTGGATAGGCATAGTTGACACACATGTACACAACATAACACGTTTGTCATACGCAGTACAACTCAACATGCTACACATGTTGTAACCAGACACCCGCAGCCAGGTCACACTTCAGTATCCCACATGTCATCCACACACCACACATATTATACCTGAGGGGTAGGGGCCTAGCATGGAACTGTGCAACACTCTTCAACACATAACACAGTCATGTTAGACAATGCTCCCTATTGGGCACCTCACACACCCTTGTGCAATGTGGCTGTGTAATTGTGAACTTAGCCACGGCACTTTGGTTCAGGTACAGCATGCTAGACGGTAGTCTAGCACACTTTAGTGGCCTTGAGTGACCACATGATGCATGATGATGATGATGGCTAATGGTACTACACCCCATACAGTTACAATGGCCATGTAAAGTATTGGTATTCCATCACGTACAAATGCACCACTCATCCCGTGTGTGTACATAGCATGCATGTGCGACACCTGTGTCCACAATTATCTGCTACAGACACAGACACTGCAATCAGACATGGAAATCCATGTGACACGCAGATAACACATGCAGCCATGGTATGTATACCTGTGAGTGATGGTGCCCAGGACATTGCAGAGCTTATAATACTTGCACAGAAATGTCGTATCCTTGTACACATTGTGTTCCAGGGTGTAGGTAATCACTGAACATGTACACACATACACCACATCCATGTACACTGTCATTAACTATGGCTGTCTACACTCACACTGCATGAACTTGATCAACACTTATTCTGCATGCTGACACGTGTGACGTGACTGTTTGCCTTGTGATACTGTCACCCACCTTCAACCACTATTGAGTATGTTATGGATTGCTGTTGTGTGTGTATCTGCTGTAGTGAGGAGTGTGCATGTGTTCCTGTGTGCATGTGTGCATGTGCAGACCGTAAATTCTGTTTCCTGTCTTCCTCTCACAGGTGCTGAGTTAGGGGTTGGCAAAAGCAGCAGGCGACCTGAAGCCACTGCCACAGATAGTGGTGATTATGACACATGCATTTTGGCACAGGGAGATTTGACAGGGTCTGTTGTTTATCCGCCAATCGACAGTACACGGCGTTCAACCCCATCTATGCACACACTCATACTGCCATTACATCCCTCACCACCAATGACCATAGGTGAGGAACAGCATACAGTTGGCATTGACCAGGAGAGTGTGGTACCCATGGCTCTTGCATCCCCTCACAGCAGCCATAGCCGTAGACCCGGAATGGTACAACATAGGCGGAGGTCCAGGGGTTCTCGGGGGAGTACCACTGGTCATATTGCCCCTGGCAGGTGTGCCCTCACAGGTCTTACGATGACCACTATGTTCCGAGCTGTATTGCAGGCTCAGGCACGTATGGAACGATACACCAGGCAGGGACGTAGGGCACATTACACCACTATCAATGACAGCATCCGTGATCTTGCCGGTGCCATCCGAACTAACACCGAGGTCATTGATAGACGTTCAGGGGAGACAATAGATGCCCTCCACAACATGTCTTCCTTGAGACAGGACCATGCGGGACGGTTGTGACATCGACGCGGACGCATGCCAGCAACAGCTGGCAGTGGTCGCAGACGGCTCACAGTTCACAGTCACTCCCGTAGTGGCAGTACCAGCCCCAGTAATGCTGGGGCTGGCCTGTCCATTGACCATCCCAGTAGACCACGTACGTGGCTCTGGCCAGTCCCAGCAGGGACATGTGTCCAGTCATCATACCTCTGCCTCTGATGACAGTACCCGGTAAGGGTTGGTACCCGATACTGTACGTAGCACCCCTGCCAGGCACAGGTACTGTGTCCATGGCCGGAGGCAGTGATCTGTACAGCCTAGCAGGTACAGTCTGTGGCTGTCCCACAAACCACCGTATATGGCAGCCACATGGTGGAGCTGTGTGCATGCAGACCCACACACATTAAGCAAACAACTAGGGCTCACACATACACACACACATTACATCAACATTGGCCCATGCTGTACTGTTGTCCCTCTCACACACACACACACACACACACACACACACACACACACACACACGTCGACTGGATGGGTCAATGTCAGGCTCTGGCAAACAACAAAATGCCCTGTGCATATGATGATACCTGTGCCGTCTCCTGTCATCTGCATTACTGACGGAGGGACAGGCTAACATGGTGCTGATGCACACGGTGACACTATAGCAGTGTAGCAATAATAGCAGGTTGTCAACAAAGAAGTGTAACTACATCCTTGTAGGTATATCTGAGCAGACATTATGCATCAAAGCTCTGATTGTCAATGTAGCATTGTTTACACCACTGTTAGATCTGAGTATGTATTATCCACCCATGTGCCACTTGGCTGATGTGTGATGTGTTGCCAGCATGTGTTAGTGAGTGGACAGTACGTGTTTGATGTGTGCAGTACATATTAGCAAGTGTACATCTGTGAACATGGTGGGTGCACACTGTCTGGATGTACGTGCATAGTGGACACATGGGACATGTGGCATACCCTGTTGTACAATTTGTTAACATCTCATAGCATCTTTCAATGGCCAGTATGCATTCTACTACAGTTATGTACTAACATGGGTAGACGTGTGTATGACATGGGTTGACTCTATGCTGTGGGTGATACCGTTAATATCTGTCAATGATTTGCAGTCTGGTAGTATAGACAACCTCAACAGCATGACTATAAGCAATCATTGGGTGATGTCCTGACAAATGACACACAGTAGTAGGGAACCCAGTATCGATTGGATCCTTCCGGTGCTAAACTATAACACTAACCAATGGTAATGACCGCCACCCATTACTGTGACCACACCTGTGTGTCATATAGCCCCCTTAGGTACATGCAGACACACTAGGAATGTGTCCATCCAAATCTGGAAATGCATGGATTGGCCTACAATGCATTCCCTGGATAGGAGGCATATCCTACACAAGTGTATCATACAGACAGATACCTGTTGTCTGATACATGCTGTATAGCAGTAAGCCGACTATGGTATAGTCATCCTCATGTACTATACATACTATCCCATCAGTACCACACAGGTGGTAGCCCTCAACATGTATGTTGGGTACCATTGTGTACATACAGACCCATGTTATGTCATGTGTCCCTTGGTATCCACATATGCATAGGTATTGTGGAGTCCCAAGGTGTATCACATAAGACATTAGAGGCACACAAGGCAGTCATACACCTATAAAGGCTGTCCATTCTTGGCAGACTTTGTTATGTATGACCATGTCTGACATATACCCCGGGCATATACCCTCACTCACACTACTCTTAAGTAACTGTCATGGGTGTGTGTGCCACTGATGACCTTGGTCACAGAACACAACAGTGGATGGCCGTGTCACATACATACATATCTGACCTACGATCTGAGAAGCAGTGGCACAACCTGTCAATGGAAACAAATGTATTCATGTAGTGTGCAGGCTTCACACCTATGTACTGATTGAGGGGACATGTACACATATATATTTGCCACACAGATACCTGATGTGTACAATGCACTTATTGTTGTCATCATACTATGTCATACCATGGTAAAAGCAAAACCCACACCCCATTGACCAACAGTGACACACACACAGTCAGCATTTGCAGGATTCAAACCCCTTCCTAACTATGTTATGATACTAGAGAGAGAGACACATTAACACGGTGTGCTATTTGCTTTACTGGCTGGTTTCCCTTCTCCTGCTGTATTTGTAGGATGGTGACATCATCAGACTTTCCAAAGAGGAATGTACCTCTTTTAGTGTGTTTTCACAGTCTCCAAAAAGGACACTCCTTTCAAAGACAGTTGCACACATACACACACCCCACACACACACTCACTGTTTGCAGGATTCAAACTCCTACCTAACAATGTTATGATACTAGAAAGAGACACATTAACAAGGTGCGCTATTTTCTTTATTGGCTGGTTTCCCTTCTCCTGCTGTATTTGTAGGATGGTGACATTATCAGACTTTCCAAAGAGGAATGTACCTCTTTTAGTGTGTTTTCACAGTCTCCAAAAAGGACACTCCTTTCAAAGACAGTTGCACACATACACACACCCCACACACACACTCACTGTTTGCAGGATTCAAACCCCTACCTAACTATGTTATGATACTAGAAAGAGACACATTAACAAGGCGCGCTATTTTCTTTATTGGCTGGTTTCCCTTCTCCTGCTGTATTTGTAGGATGGTGACATTATCAGACTTTCCAAAGAGGAATGTACCTCTTTTAGTGAGTTTTCCTCTCAAAGGAAACTGCACACATGCACACCCCCCCCACACACACACACAGTTTACAGGATTCAAACCCCTACGTAACTATGTTATGATTCTGGAGAGAGACACATTAACATGGCACGCTATTTGCTTTACTGGCTGGTTTCCCTTCTCCTGCTGTATTTATAGGATGGTGACATCATCAGACTGGACATGGTGATGTGTGTACACTTTGATTTATGCCATTCCAGGAATGGTCCATGTGGGTCAGCAGGTGTCAACACCTTGAACAACACCTCAGAATCCTTACCTTGTGTGATCTATCTGTGGACACATTGACATTCCGTCATATGTCAACACATATTTATGCACAACTTATTGGTTTTGTGGATACTACATGTGTCTGGGATGTTGATAAAGGGCTATTCAAAGTCTATGTGACACATGTGTAGATGTGTTCATTGATGTATGTCCTGGGTGGCTACCTTGCAAACAGTCTAGCATGTTTGGGAACCATGATCCGCACATGAACATACCACAGTTGGTAGGGTTGTGTGTATGTCAGCTTCCAATAGCTCTGTTTATGACTGCAACCATGATGGACTCCATGACCTTGCAGATCAGACCTCATAGGCATACTGGACTTGACTTACCATGGTGTGTTGTGCACCAACACTTGTGGGGAGTGCCATATGTAGCTGTGACACATTCAACGGTTCCACATCCTGTGTAGGGGGTGAGGCTCAGCTGACTGTTCAGGTGCATGATCTGTTTGTTCTGTAGTTTGTGCATGACACATATTGGGAATCAATGTATTCCACTTGCTGACATGCTTTTGGCAGTGGGGGTAGCTGCTCATCCATTCTACATGTGATATCTCCTGGTATGATGATGTGGACTATTGTCACTGGGGGATGGGTATGTACATATGGGCCTGTCTGTCATGATGTTGGCATTGTCACTCAGGTACAGTTAGCCCTGACTAAGGACATATATGGGTGTACATTGATATTTATGAAATAGCTGAAGGGGGTGTCATGATTCAGTCTAGACTCCTTTTCAGCTACTCTTTACAAAACACCAACGAACATGAGCACTAATCCCTGTTATACTCTTTTACATGCTTAACACCCTACTGATCCTTTGTGATCAGGCTACAGAGTATGTCATGATAATATCCTGGCATGTCCAGGGGTCGGTTTTGTGTGTACTCTTCAGTCCAGCTGGTGGATATTGTGATATTGACACAATGTCACATCTGCCTCATGTACACAGCCAACCCTCTCCTCCTCCTGACAAACTCAGATATATGTGTGAGATGCACCTATATAGACATACAGGGAGCTGAACTCTCTCGACCCATGACTGGCACAGATTATCAGGAGGTGAAGGTAACCACACACACCACAAATCAGTCTCACATATCCCCTAGCAACAGCACACAAACCACATTAGCACAAATAGACATACTCGGATGCTGTAAATGTACTCTAACTAAGCAGTAGAGACCTCCAAAGCAGACACACACACCCCTGCTACCCCACAACAATACCTACATATCACAATGTTCACAATGTTAGTGCGCCACACAGTCACTGCCCTTCGGGCTAAACAACACACCTAATACACTTGTAATAGGCGACACTTATTGTCAGACACACTGATGTACCACTCACCAGCCCTAACAAGGGAATAGTCACTTTGGGCTGTCTGTTGGGTGCCAGGATCTGCCGCATAACACAGGCAGTCAGGTCACTCCAAAGCAAGTACAAGACTGGCACCATCATTGTCCATGCTGGTGTGTATAACCTCAGACGTTACTCCCTGGACCACATGACATGATACATGGAGGAACACTCTGATCATGTAGCCCAGGCCAGTATGACCCTGACCTTGTCTAGCATCTTACACCCACCAATTACGATGTCACAGTATACGGACACACATATCACATTTAACAGTTGCCTAACAAATTTGTTTAATTCATAGGGGATACAGTGTCTGTCAGCGTATGATGACATGCTCAACATGCCACGTAGATTCACTATGGACAGCTTGCACCTGTCACCCTTGGATTTTGGAATGCTGGCTAAGGCTCTTGCTACCACCATAGTGCCTTTTTTACAGGGCTCAGAAGACAAACCCACCTCCATAGACATTACAGGTTAAATGAAACTAAGGGTAATGCTGCTCAACAACAGTTGTGTTAACCTCATATTGTGGCCACTCAGGACACTCCTCAGTATGGAGGATAGCAATATCTGTGCACTGACAGACACCTGGTTCAGGCTCGCTTATGCACACCAGCACTACCAGGTTATGTTTCATACCATGCTGTCTGACAACAAGACTTGGAACAGACAACACTACTAGGGAGAGTATCCATATACATCACAGATACACACACCTCCATGTTAGTAGCACTGCACAAAGCATCACAGACCATACATATACAACTACCATTGTGCAACACTGCCTTTCAGTTTGTTGCCTGCTACAGAACACACTCCCAAACTCAGGAACCACACTCTGCTTTCGTGGGAACTATGGAGAATATGAAGATCTCCACAAACACCATTATATTGTGTGACTTCATATACACAACTATTAACTGGGTATACTACTCAAGCCCCGACACCCTCACCCAACGGTCGCTACAATTTGTGGACTCATATGCTATGGCACAACCAGTCAGCACAGCCACAAGGGGGAATACATATTGGACCTGATCATCACCAACATGGGGACTCTATGTTCCACACCAGCGATATACCCCTCATTGGTAAGGTCAGAACATACACGTATCTCACAGGACATACATATACCCTCTACACACCCATCCTGGGTAATCTTGGTGAACTTCTCATGAGCCAACATCTCACTTCACCGAAGCAATGTGGTATCCTTCGGAGATCCTGAGACAGTGGCATATATGGCTCACACTGCTGCATCCTTTACATACGCATTCTATGGACACCTAGTGGACTGCATGGATTGTGCTATCCCAAATAACAACAGGAACAACTACTACAATGGCAGGGGCTTGTCTTATAGACCCCAGCCATGAATAAGCTGTACAACTTCAGGAGGAAGCTACTACATGATAGAGCACAATCCCAGACTGGGAAGGCATCTGTGATCTGTACTAGCAGACAGCTACAACCACTCATGGACTTTTCTAAGGGCCGCTTCTACCAGACAATTGCAACAGACATGTAGGACTATCAAATGGCCTTCTTCAGTTATGTCAGGAACCTGGGTGGACACTCACTGATATGCTGTGAGTTACTGCATACTGACTAAACCTACCCTGAACCCACTGGCATTGCCTACATACTGGCAAAAAGGTTCAGTGGAGATGTCTCCCACCCATCCCCCCTAAGGAGCAACTATCCATCCCAACAGAGTATAACCTCCCTGACATCACACAGTAACAGGTGAGTGCTGCCCTCCCCACAGCGTACATCACAGTATCAATGTGACCAGATGGTGTCCCAGCCTGCATCATACACGAGCATCATGACAGACGCAACCCTCACAATACATCACTGTACAATATCGGAGTTACCACAGGATATGTACCCAAGGAATGGCATACAGCGACAGTGGTCCCGCTCCACAGAGTTGGTGCCACAAAGGTCCACAGACAATATTGCCCTATAAGCCTATCTAGCCTGTTCTGCAAAGCTATGGAGCGTATTGTCATAGGACTCATACACATAGACATCGGGATCCTACAGACACTGTGTCCTACACATTTCAGCATTGTTGTGGGCAGATCTTGCCTCTTGAACCTGTTTGTATTCTTTAAATGGCTAACAGGTCCATTGACATAGGGATGGCTGTCCACACAGCCTACCTGAACCTTGCAAAACCCTTCAACACAATAACCCACTGGGTCATTATGCATAGGCTCACCAGCGTCAATATGGACACATGTATCACACAATGGATTGATACCTAGATCAGGGATAGCACCCACATGGTCAGAAATGCAGGTGCCATGTCTGACTATACACCAGTTACACATGGCATCCCACATGGCTTTGTCCTGGGAACTCTCTTGTTCAGTATATATTTGTCTTACGTACAGGCTACCACAGGGGGAATATGGCTGAACATGTTTGCACTTGACTGCAAACTGGGTGCCATGATCAACACTCCAGCTGCCACATGCATACTCAATCAGGGTCTCACAGAGATGGAGGACTGGTGCCTGAGCCATGGCCTACAGCTAAATGCCATTAGTTGCATAGTCATCCCCTTTGGGAATAACAACATGCCCACACATTACCACATAGGTAGTACTCCATTACATATGGTAGGAGTTGTTAGGGGTTTGGGGACATGACTTCTTCGTACTGTTGCCTTTAACATTCACATTGCCAAAGTGGTTGGACACACCTTCTATGTGGGCCACCTTATCCCATATGGTTTCACTTCTAGATCGAGTGAGGTCATTGTGCCCCTATACTCATCACATCCATGCTTGGTTACAATGCCACATTTGGGGTGTACCTTACCTGACACCTGCAGCAACTGTACTGGCCATGGAAGGTCCTCATCAAGCAGATCTAGGGACTCACACAGATGCCCTGCATAGTTCAGATGCAGTAACTCCAGCTCTACTCAGTCGCTTACTACCTACTCAGATATGATGTGTGCCTGTTGTTTACAGATATACTCAACCCAGAATTACTGGAAATGCTCCACCTCAGGATATCCAACTCCCTTGGAGCTACACACTCCAGGGACGTATACCTCAGCGCAGATGTTAATAGGACATTGTGGAGGGACAGATTCTTATCCCAGAGGCTCCACTCACAACAGAATGTAATACCAGTTTCACATAGGCAGAGCCACCCACTGACCACCTACTGGAGACATCTTGATGACTGTATGGGTGATCGTATATTTACCCCTGGGATATCTTCTGTGTCCCTGCTAGACAGAGGCACACTAGCCTAAACGTACATGGGCTATCTTGTGTGACCTACTATTCACACACACAGTGTAGTAATCTGACAGGGTTGCGAATGCCAAACACACTCTGGCTAGGCTTGTACATGCCCTAGGGCAGATAGCCTACTATTGACCTCTGAACCTATGCTAATGTTCAAGATGCACAATGTTTATTGCTGATACTGTTTGCAGGTCTTTATCATCTTTGCTTTACCAGTTTCCATGAACAACTTCGGTATCTGCAGAACATATTTGATTATGACAGGGTTCCACTATATTATAGATGTGTCTGTTGTCATATAACTGTGTGCACAGGGTGGATTTCTGTATAGTGACAGGTTCCTGGGTTAACACATGCAACTGCCAGATATGAGTGGCCCACGGCTGTACTCAGACATGGCCTAAGTGTGTGAGCATGCCCAGTTCTGCCATTCCGTGCTTTGCTGCCTGACATTTGTCTCATTTATTCAAGTGTGTGAGCATGCCCAGTGTGACCCTTCAGTATGTTGCTATCTGAGGTCCACTACATTTGTTGATGTGTGTGAACATGACCAATATTAACATTTATACTGTGTGTGTTGGAAGTCAGGTTCTGTTCTCACTGCAGGACTCACCTTTGTGTCATAACTCAACAAGGATTATGCTGTGCCTGCAGGGTTTCCATGGAATTCTTTGCATAGACTTATCAACGTTGCATCATACAGGTGGACCACTGCAATACTGTCATGGTTTAGTGGTTCACTACTTTGTCTATAGTGCACAGTAACCTGGGTGCAAGGCCCATCACTGCTTTATATTTTAATACTGAGCAGACCAGACTGCTTAAGGGCCTGTTAAATATGAGCATGTTGGCTTTTGTTCAGCTATGCCCTACTTAGACCAGGCTTGTCTGACATTGCTCAATATTCACCAACATTGCTGGACGTTGCCCAATATTACTGAACATTGACCACAGTTGTGCTAGTTGGTGTGTGCGATTTTGTTTGCATATACTACATGATGGTAATTGCTGTTTAGCACTGCTTTATATTGCTTAACACATGGCATTCATGCCTTAGGTGGTGCTGCAGGGCTGCCTATGTCGGATGCACATACTACACTCCCTGCACATGTTTGGAAGCAGGTAGTGTCAACTTAGGCATCCCTTTTACTTTATGTGCGAGTCGGAGAGAGGTATAATTTCCAGAGTTCCTACTGAGCCAGTGTATGTGCTATGCGTTGCCTCTTTGCCAAGGCCAAAGCATACTGGGCACACCTCCTTCTGCCTACTGGGGCAGGCTCAGGTTGTTCCTCCTCCGAGTCATGCTCTGCCTGTGATGGCTTTGGCAATGGTGGGGGGCTGTTTGGCCCAGGCCTATGCTGGTCCTGCTGCAGCTGTTTTCGCAGGATCATATTATGTAGCATAGCACATACCATGACAATTTGGGTACATGTAGTTGGTGAGTACTGCAAGGCTCCACCAGATGTGTCCAGGCATTGGAACCATGACTTGAGCAGCCCAAACACATGCTTTATTACATTACGTGTTTGTGCGTGTGCCTCATTATGGCGTTCCTGTTCAGGTGTGTGTGCATTTCTGATCGGTGTCATCAGCCACGGCCCCAGTGCATAGCCAGCATCCCCCACTAGGTGACCATGTGGGATGTCCCCATTGGCAAATGTCTGGTACAGCTGTGTTAGATGCCAGATACGGGAATCATGGTAGCTTCCAGGGCAGCCTGCACACACATTCAGTATTATGCCCTGGGCATCACACATGACCTGGCAGTTGATGGAGGCCCTTGCGGTTGAAGTAGACCCTACCCCGCTCGCCAGCTGGTGCTTTGATGCATATGTGCGTGCAGTCTATTGCACCCACTACCTCAGGGTATTCTGCTATTTGCTGGAAGAGATGCATATTGCTGGCCAATACTTCACGGGAATTGGGGAAATATACATGATCACCGACATGTGCTGACATGGCATCCAGAAAGTGGTGTAGTACCCTGGATGCTGATGCCTGTGATATCCCCATCATATTACCAGTTGGTCTCTGGAAGGTACCTGTTGCTAATATTCTTAGGCCAACACATACCTTGGTTTTCACTGGGATGGGTTCCCCTCTGTTGGTTCTGTGTGTGAGGCGTGGCCTGCACAGCTCAACAATTTGCTGCAGGAGGTCTCTGTCCACTCTATAGCGCTCCACTATCTCCAGCCCATGTAGCCCCTGGTAGGTTACCCTGGGCCTGTATACTCTTCTCCATCTCCTCACTGTGGGTTGTCCTGCAGCATTTCCATTGTCACCACCCTCAGCATGTTGCATATGTCGCCTTATAACAGCAATGGCAGCCCCTAACATTTCTTTGTCTCAGTAAAGCTTTTTCAGTTTTCACTTCTATTAGCTTACTGCAGTGTTTGTTGTGAGAAACATAATGGACTGTTGTTTGCAGAGTTTTAAGTGCTAGGCTGGGCTGGGCTAGTGTACTGCCTGTGTAAATGCCTGATTCTGATTGTTTTCACCTGCTAGCTCTGCTAGTACTCCCTGGTAGCTTCCTACTATTTGTTGTGCTTCCTTTTTCCTTTCTGTTTCCTCAGGGGGGAGCGCCGTGCACACAAGTGCAAACACGCGCACAGCTGCTAACACGCGTGCATACATGGACTAAAAATTGCTTATTTGGGTTAAAATGCATGCACACCAGCGCAAACACACTTAGAACTCCTTAAACAGCTTTATACATGCTTACTCTGGCTTAAAAGCGCGCACTCACGCTTACACGTGCACACACTGTCTTACTCGGGTTTACAGGCGTGCACACGCGCACATACCCACTCAGCAAGAAACTTTGGTGTTATCCATGGCATACACCTTCCATTTCTTGCCTTTCCCTAGCCTATCTGTTGACACACCTCTTTCCATGATGTATAAATGACAGCTGACACATGCCACTCTGCTCCAATGAGCTTCACTTCTTTCATACATACCCCCTCATGATGTCACCTATCTTTTACTCTGTTACTCCCCATATCCTACTCCTACACTCCACTGACTGTCCTCATTTGCTATGTAAACTTGCGATTCACTATCCTAACACTCATTTACATAGGATTGCCTACTAATGCTTGGTTACATGTCTTAGACTGAGCTTCCCGCCTTAGCAACCGCTACTCTGTGGCCATGTTGTCTTCAGCCTGCCATTCCCTTGCATTGTACATTAACAATTTCTATAAAATCCACATTTGTGGGTTTTAATTTTTAGTATTCTGGGTTTTAGAGTGCAGCCCGTTTGCGTCATGCTGCGCTACGCTTAAACGTCGGAAATCGGCGAAAAAAAATATTTTTATTTTTATATTGCATCAGGAAACATTTACAATGGCCGTATATTTGGCCATTGGCATGCTTCCTGCACTGGATGCAACCTTTATTTGGAGCTGTCATAGCTCCGTTTTGCTATTTGCAGAATGGTATTCAGTTGTCGACTGAGTACATTTCTGCAAATAACACTGCTCTTACTCGGACAGGTACGGGTTTCCTGAATCGCAAATCTACCTCATTTGCATGCCTTTCACCTGCAATTGAGGTAATTTGCATATCCCTGCCCTGTCCATGTAAGAGCCATTTTAGGAGCTCTCTTACATGCCCCTACAGGCTGTTCCTGGATCGCTCGTCGGACATGATGGCTGCATGGAGTCTTACTCTACTCTTAGACTCCGTGCAAGCCATCGTGAATCCAGCCCTTTAAATTATAACATGTTTAAAATAACAACAAAGGAAAATATTTAAATAATAACTTACCAGTTATCTCAATTTCCTTCTCCTCAACTTCTGGGTTTTATGTAACTAATTCAGATATTATTGGTCTTATATTCAGTGAAGATAGAGTCACTTCTTATGTTTTTTTCTTTTGTTCTGTACTAATCCATGTTCCATTTTCAGCAAGGATTTTTGTTCTTGTATTTATCCATTCCATATCTTCAACTTTTGCTAGTATTTTGTTTATTTTAATGTATGATAGGGCAGAATCTACATCTTCAAATATATTTGTAGTGTTTTGATGAAAGATTTTCAGTCTAACAAGAAATAGCAAATGTGTTTTTATTTGTCTTTTATTTTGATTGGATCTTTAGACCATGCAGTTTTAATGACAATGTCTTTGTCATGAGAAGATAAAAATTTTAACAATTACAGATCTTGTTAAGTTAGTTTTACTATTTTTGATGAAACCAGTGACCTGTGAGCTCTCTCAATTCCATAGGAAAGAGCTTCAGGAAGATCTAAAACTTCGGGTATCCAGGATGACAGAAATCTCTCCATTTTATTATTTTCCATATTTTCAGGTAAGCCAAATATTCTTATATTTTTACAATGGGACCTATTTTCATGGTCATCTATTTTTGTTTGAAGTAATGTATTTTGCTTTAAAAGAAATTCTAGTTTGTGCTCAGGAAGATCTAAAACTTCGGGTATCCAGGATGACAGAAATCTCTCCATTTTATTATTCTCCATATTTTCAGGTAAGCCAAATATTCTTATATTTTTACAATGGGACCTATTTTCATGGTCATCTATTTTTGTTTGAAGTAATGTATTTTGCTTTAAAAGAAATTCTTGTATCCGAGTTTCCATGTCATTTAAGGTTGTTTCAATCCCTGAAATTAGTAGTTTTTGCTGCTGCATATCCTCATGAAGAATGTCCATCTGCTTTGAAGATTTTTCTTTAAAAGTATCCAGTTTCATATCCAATCTGTCTATTTTGGAAGTTAATTCTTGGATGTTGGTTAATAAAGATTGCAGTTCCTTTTTAAAAGTTATGTCAGTATGTGAAGTTTTGGTGAAGCTCATGTTGTTGTCTGTTGAAAAAAAACTTCTTACTTTGACAAGAAAATTAATAGTATCAAAAAATGTTTTAATACTATCAAAGTATATGCTATAAAGAATCCAGTGGTATAAAAATGTCCACTATTAGGATAGAATTTTTTTAAAATTTCTGTCAAAAATTATTTGAAAAGACAGAGCTAAAGTGAAAGGCTGCTACTCTGCGCTCATGCTAGCCATGCCCCCCTAAGAATTTAGATCTTAAACGTTAAGGTGAGAAATGATAAAGATTTATTGAAAGCGAATAGAGATAAGCAATGTAAACATAGTAAAAATATTTCTAAAAAACCATCTGTGTTTATTCCTAACTTACATCCTTTATTAGAAAGCTTTGAAAGAGCTTGCACAAATGACTTGTTGAAATATTTTGAAAGTAATGAAAAGAGACCTGAATTTTATAATCTATCTAGTGAAGAGAGAATGGCATTATTTGAGTTACAGAAAAATGCAAATATAACAATAAGACCAGCAGATAAGGGTGGAGCAATTGTGTTGTTGGATAACTGTTATTATAATGACACCATGTTTGAAATGCTATCGGATGAATCTACATATGTAAAGTTAGATAAGCCGGGCTTGAATAGGTTGATGAACTCTGTGCATGCAGATTTATATGACATGTTAATGTGTGATGTCATTGATGAAAATTTATACAAATATTTTTTGATTGAAAATCCAGTTATACTTGTTATTAGAAGCCTGCCTAAGATACATAAGACCATGACCAATCCTCCACTCAGACCCATAGTTTCGGGTCGAGGATGGATAACTGAAACCATCTCTATTTTTTTAGAGAAGACACTCAGACCTATAGTAGATTCTACCAGTTCTCTTACGAGACACCAAACAGTTCCTTGAAACCTTATCAATCTATAATGGCAATAATGACCCACCACAGTCAGACATTTTAGTAACGTTAGATGTTGCCTCCCTATTCACTTGTATACCCAATGATGTAGGACTAGATTATTTGAGATTATTTCTGCTGAGTAAAGGAATGAGTAATAATGCCATTATAAGGATTACTATGTTATTGGAGATTGTTTTGAACAATAATGTGTTTCTGTTCAATGGTGAATATTATCTGCAAACCAAAGGTGTGGCGATGGGGACATCTTGTGCCAACTCATATGCAAATCTTGTATTAGCGTATTGGGAGGTCACCTATATATTGGAACATATGAGTTTCTCAAGTAATATTAGACATTATAGACGTTTTGTGGATGATATTTTTTTGATTTGGAAAGGAGATACAGAAACTTTAGAAGAGTTCATGTTGTATATTAATGGAACTACTACTTTCCTAGTCTTGACTATTACAACATCACCCACTAAAATAGATTTCCTTGATGTTACATTAATTTTAGATAGAGGTTATTTAACAACAGATATTTATAAAAAACCTTGAAGAAGGAATGCTATTTTGCACAGAAATAGTATGCACCCTCCACATATCCATAAGAATATTGTAAAAAATCAATTGATACGTCATTCACGTATCATAAGTGAGGATGGTGCTTTATCTACAGCAGTTACTACCATGCAGCAAGAATTTATCAATAGAGGTTACCATAATAAGGATCTATTAGTGATACAAGAAACATGCAGTGAGAGGATAGCAACACCTTTCATTAAGAATGACAATATTATGCATGAACTAGGATGAGAGATAGGAGAAAAAGGTTATCAATTCCTATACTAACACCAACAACTCTGTTGTTAATATAATAAAGAAGAATTGGAATATCCTACTATTAGATGATGACATCAAGGAAATAGTGGGTGACAGACCTGCTATTAGTTACAAGAACACAAAGTCCCTGAAGCGTTTGTTATGCTATGAAAGAAAGAATAGGAATAGGACTATTTCATATAGAAAAGGCACACACGCTTGTAGGAATTGCAACCAATGTGATTTTATCATGAACTCCCATGTATTCATACATCCTGACAGTAATATTAAATATGAGTTTAATGACTATGCAGATTGTAGATCTAGAAATGTTATATATCTAGCTGTATGTAAAAAATGTCAAAGTTTCTATGTGGGAAAAACCAATAGAACTTTGAGAGAAAGAATTAGAGAACATGTCTATGCTATTCACAAGGAAAATGAAGGAAATGCTTTAGCTATACAGAATGGATCTACACATGTTTTCAGTTTTATGGTTATAGGACACTTACAAGTAACTGAAAGGTTAGGTAACATCAATAATACTACTGAGAAGGAAGAAGTTAAATGGATCATTAAATTTAGAGCTGATAAAGGACATGGTCTTAATGATAAATTGTCCTTGAAACCCTTCTTGATAGATAGGCCATTCAGACGCTAGTAGATAATATACATGTAATGATATAGATGTATGACGTATGTAGTTGTATTTTCCTATATACACACACATTATTATAGATATGTATAAACACTCCATTATGTGTTTTTTCATATAGAGTTTTTATTATAATGCATATATTTCTCTACTTGGTATCTCTCCCCCCCACTTTTTTATTCATTGTTCATGTACTATTCCAAAGTGTTTTTCATGTGACAATTTTTATTGTTTTTATTGGTTGTTTTGAATATTTAAGTGGAGTAAGCACAACTGTTTTTATTAAAGTCTGATGAAGCGTTCTGAGCAACGCAAAAGCGCTTACTGTTCAAGGAATAAAGGATTTTACTTCAAATCTGATTTGCAGTTTCCTGGTTGGCTTCGATTGTCTTGGAGTATCTACCTCTTTTTGTTTGGACTTTATTTTCTCTATATGAGGTGATACCTTACCCTGTTTTGTGTTCTCTTTTTCATTACATTGAACTGTTATGTCACTCAGGGTTCAGAGTGATGCAGCCGGACAAAGGGGGAGGTCTGATGGCTATGGATGTGGAGGATGATATTAAGAGAATGGAAGCTATTCTGGCCTCTGAGACGTATGATGAGGTATCTAAAAATGAGTTGAACATCAACATATCACATGTCCATTCTTATTATGATGACATGTTTATTAATGGGGTGATAGATTTGGACGTGTTCAATTATATTTCTATATCCAACCCCAAGATTCCAGCTCTATTTGGTAACCCTAAGATCTATAAGAATATGTTGGATCCCCCCATGCGCCAGTTGGTCAGTGCTAGGGGGAGTATGACGTATGCTGGAGCCAAGGTTGTGGACACTATCTTGAAAAAGTATGTCATCAGTGAGGAGCACATCTCAAAGGATTCTTGGTCTTTTCTAGGCAAAGTGAACCGGATTCCATTCAAAACCGAGAATCACTTCCTCACTATTGATGTGATAGACTTGTATTCCTCTATCCCCCATTCAGTAGCATTGGAATGGATTCAAGTGATTTTGATTTCGAAACAAGCTCCTGCCAAAGAAATTTTGATGGTCAGAGAACTCTTAGACATAGTTCTTACATGCAATTATTTCTCCTTCAACAACCAATGGTGCCATCAAAGGATAGGGGTGCCCATGGGGTCCCCTTGTGGGGCCAGCATAGCAAATTTGGTGATGGCATTCTGGGAGAAAGAGTTTGTCTTTCCTAACCCATTATTTAAAGAGAAAGTCCTATTGTATACCCGATTTTTGGACGATATTTTCATCATTCTCCAAGAGGGGAGGGAAGTAGCAGACTCCATCCTGGAATGCTTTAATACATCTACTGCATTTGTTAGGTTCACCTCTAACTTTTCCATGGAGAAAATTGCTTATTTGGACGTTGATCTGTCTAAGGATAACTACAGGGGTTGCTATATGGCCAACATCCATCGCAAAGCTACTTTTTCAAACTCATATTTGCACTTTGAAAGCAACCACCCCTTTCATCAGAATAGGTCGATAGTCAAGGGCCAACTGGTCTGGGCAGCCAGGATGGTGACACTGGACAGTGATTTCTTAAAGGAATGTGAGTTTATCAGAGACATCTTCTTAAATAGGGGTTATCCTGGCCATCTGATTTCAGACCTCTGTAATGAGGTAAGTTGCAAGAGGGAGAATGGGATATATCTCCCCATTTTGGGCCAGTCTATTGCAGATCAAGGTGTGCTGGTTGATGATACCTGGATTAGATCTACTTATACCTGTAGCTTCATCACTACTTACAGTTTGGATGGCGGGGCTATTGCTTCTATTATTATGAAGAATCGGTGTTTACTTACACCAGACAATCAAGGTCCTTCAGCTTTAGGGCTAAATCCTCAAGCCATTTACAAGAGAGGTTCTAACTTAAAAAAACATCCTTGAAAGGAAACCTAGACCTACTCAGGCATGTTCGGGCATGTGCAAATGCAACATGTGCAGATACTGCCATTACTTGAAAGCTGGAACTTATTTTGCAATCAGAGAGAGAAAGTACAAGATCCAGGGGAGGTTCAACTGTGCCAGCACACATGTGGTTTACCTGGCCCAGTGTTTTTCATGTCCAGCTTTCTATATAGGGAAAACTGACCGGAAACTACATGAGCACCTATATGAACATCTATATGCCATCAAGAAAGAAAAAATGGTTAATGCACTTGTTAAACACATTAGCGAGTGCCCGGGGCATGGGTTTAGCTTTACAGTGATTGATCAGATTGTGCATGATAACAGGGGGGGCCCTGTTTCCTATTTGTTGGAACTTAGAGAATTGCTTTGGCAATTGAGGTTGGAAGCATACCATTTTCCAGGCTTGAACAACATGTTGTCAATTTCCTGTGTTTTGAAATTGAAAAGTTTGATAAGGTAGTTTTGCTATTTCATATGTTAATGTGCAAAATTATGATACATGTTTTTCAGTAGCCTTTGTTTTTAAAAAATTTTTTGCACATGCATTGCTCCAACATGGGTCTAATTTATTAACGATGAAGTGAGTTATTTATTTTATTTTATTTTAATACATATTTCTGGTTTCTTTTGTCCAAGTCAAGCCTGTTGGCTATCGACTTATTGTTTTTTAATGTTACATCATTAAGGGAGTGTTTTATATTTATATATGTTTTTAAATAGTCTTATGCCTTTTTGCATGTTCTTTTTAATATATTGAAATTTTGTATTCCGACCACAGGTGGCAGTGTGGCAAAAGTAGGGAGTTATATTGCAGTATTTAAACAGGATGTGTTGAATGTATTTATTTCCTGTTCTGAGGAAGTTGGTGAGGAGACACTGACGAAAAGCTAAACAGAGACTTTGTGGCTTAAATAAACGTTGAGTACAAGTTTACTTACTTGGTTTGGACATTTTTTATGGATTTTCGAATTTGGTGTGCAGATCCCTGGCTTCTTCTTGTGTAGCAGTTGGTCCTACTTACTGTCAATAAAGATCCATACCACATCAAAACCTACTAAAGTGCCCCTACACGCAACATACAATTCACAAGGCATAGCTAAACAATGTGAAATCCCTTCCCATTCAGCCTAACATTATTATCCTGGAGGATTTCAACTATTCTATAAACTGGGAAACCTACACTACCACAAATAAGTCTGCAAAACACTTCCAAGATTTCATAACTCCTTGGACCAACTAGTTCACATCCCACAAAATAACATCCATCGAAGGCACTACAATCAAGGAAATATCTATTTAGCACTTTTGTCCAAAGACTTCAGAATAAAATGACAAAATGTCAACCAACCTTATATGCTGTTCTACACACTCAGTTAAACAATAAATTAAATCTAAAAACTTCAGCAAAGCAACTTTTAAAGGAACATTGCACACTATAGCACATATAATTATAAAAAGCACTTAATGCAAATGCTAACATTCAATCCAGGATGCTTATCTGCCTGCAACCCAAACTGCCAAAATGTTTCTTCCTCAAAAGCAATTTTTTATAATCAACACCCCTTTATCCCTAGGGACTGAGGCTAACATAAAAACATTAAAATGTTTAAAATCTGCACATATAGTAGAATGTTTATAAGGAGCATCTTTGATTTCACAGTGTTTAATACTATAAAGATGTTCCCTTATTCTCACTTTTAATTCTCTTGTACACATAAAAGATTGGCAGCTAGTGCAGATTGCAATATAAATAATACCAGAGGAATTACAATTAAAATAACTGTTATTTATAGTGTGCTTATTGATATGAGACAAAAATACTGAAGAACCCTGCAAAATAAAGGAGCACATATTACAAAAAACACATTTATGCATGCTAGGATTTTTGTCAGTCTTAGCAGTCAAGGCTATAGTGTTGTCTGTTTCAAAATATAGCCTTCTCAACTACAAACCTAGGTTCATTACCTACTACTTTAATAATATTCCAGTCAGCCTTAAAAATGTTCCAGTTCTGAATAAGAGTAGTACAATACCACAGTCCAAAAAATGTAGAAGACATCACACACTGCCAGGCATTCAGGATACCTGGCAATGTGTGGCTGAATAAGAATAGATCTAACATTTGAATCATCCATAGTCATGTGCAGACAAAAACAATTAGTATAACTTTTATCTGTCTTAATATTGAAAGCAGTAGAACTAGCACCCCTGTTCTCATTAGGCACCCCAACAGACAATATGGGTGGAAACTTGTTATTCCTTTTTTCTACAATTTCATCCACAACAGCCTTAAGAACATTATAACTATTACCTTTGTCCATAAAAAATACTATTATTTTATGAATTGCATCTAAAAAAATCTCCCAATTAGTAGTCAACCTTGAGCCT
>NC_056726.1:409563768-409594526 GCF_019279795.1 Protopterus annectens | reverse complement strand
TTTTAAATTTTGTCAATGTCACGATGGATGCCTACATTGAACACACTGGTTGCTGTCTTGATGGGTGTACTGTCTGTGGCACGTCCCGTATCTATGTAGTGTTGTTGTAGTGCTCCGTAGATATTTGGTTGCCCCGATCACACCACTGCCGTGTGTTTGTCTACTTCTACCTTGGGACAGTAATATGTTTTCAGAATGCTCACTCTCTATACATTCCCTATCGGCGTCCTTGCCTTTGTGTATGATGTCACCCACCGAGAAGTATGCCTCTGGGAGTGCTGTGTTCAGTAATCTCGGTAGCGTGTTCTGTAAATGCGTCATCATGCTGTAGTGTGTTAGGGTAGTTAGGTGTATGTTCGACTCCCAGCCCTGCCAAGTGTGTGTGTGTGTGTGTGTGTGTGTGTGTGTGTGTGTGTGTGTGTGTGTGTGTTTCTGCATATGCTCCCATCCGCCTGGGGACTCAGTCTTGCTTTTAGACGCCGCACACCACAGCAGTTTGCTACCGACATCTTTGCCTTTGCGGATGATGACACTCACCTAGATGTCTGCCTCTGGGACTGCTGTGCTTAGTAATGTCGGTAGCGGGTTCTGTAAATGCGTCATGCTGTAGTGTGTTAGGGTAGTTAGGTGTATGTTCGACTCCCAGCCCTGCCAAGTGTGTGTGTGTGTGTGTGTGTGTGTGTGTGTGTGTGTGTGTGTGTGTGTGTGTGTGTGTGTGTGTGTGCATGTGTGTGCGTGTGTGTGTGTGTGTGTGTGTGTGTGTGTTTGCGCACATGCTCCCATCCGCCTGGGGACTCAGTCTTGCTTTTAGACGCCGCACACCACAGCAGTTTGCTACCGACGTCTTTGCCTTTGCGGATGATGACAAGCACCTAGATGTCTGCCTCTGGGACTGCTGTGCTTAGTAATGTCAGTAGCGCGTTCTGTAAATGCATCATGCTGTAGTGTGTTAGGGTAGTTAGGTGTATGTTCGACTCCCAGCCCTGACAAGTGTGTGTGTGTGTGTGTGTGTGTGTGTGTGTGTGTGTGTGTGTGTGTGTGTGTGTGTGTGCATGTGTGTGTGTGTTTGCACGCATGCTCCGGTCCGCCTGGGGTCTCAGTCTTGCTTTTAAACGCCGCACACCACAGCAGTTTGCTACCGACGTTTTTGCCTTTGCGGATGATGACACGCACCTAGATGTCTGCCTCTGGGACTGCTGTGCTTAGTAATGTCGGTAGCGCATTCTGTAAATGCGTCATGCTGTAGTGTGTTAGGGTAGTTAGGTGTATGTTCGACTCCCAGCCCTGCCAAGTGTGTGTGTGTGTGTGTGTGTGTGTGTGTGTGTGTGTGTGTGTGTGTGTGTGTGTGTGTGTTTCCAGCTGCATTACAACAGTACATTGCTTTGACAGTATTCACTCTCCATAACTTCCGTGCAGAGTCTTTGCCTTTGATGCTGCTGTCTGCAGGCTAGACGTGTGCCTGTGTGAATCATGTGATCCACTGATCACGGTAGCGCATTTTGTAACTGCGTAATACAGTCGTGTGGTACAGTGCTTACATCTATGTTCTCCTCCCAACCCTGCCACGTGTGTGTGTGTGTGTGTGTGTGTGTGTGTGTGTGTGTGTGTGTGTGTGTGTGTGTGTGTGTGTGTGTGTGTGTGTGTGTGTGTGTGTGTGTGTGTGTGTGTGTGTGTGTGTGTGTGTATGTATCTATCTACATATATATGTGTATGTATATATACATATATATATATATAGAGAGAGAGAGAGATGTATGTATATAGCTATATATATATATATATATATATATATATATATATATATATATATATATATATAATATATTGTATATAGATATGTATGTTGGGATTATGTGTGTGTGTGTGTGTGTGTGTGTGTGTGTGTGTGTGTGTGTGTGTGTGTGTGTGTGTGTGTGTGTGTGTGTATATATGTGTATATGTATATATATATATATATATATATATATATATATATATATATATATATAGAGAGAGAGAGAGAGAGATGTATGTATATATATATATATATATATATATATATATATATATATATATATATATATATATATATATATATATATTGTATATTGTATATAGATATGTATGTTGGGATTATCACTCTTGAATGTGCTGCATTGTCTGTATGTGAACACCTTGGATGTATGTACATCTGCTATGGCTCTGTGATAGTGCACATACTGTGTGCTGTAGTGATTGTGGGTTATACATTTGTAGTGACCGGTTATTGTGCTGTTGGGTATTACATGGGCATTGGAAACAATGTTAGTGCAGCACCTTTGAGTGGTCGTATGCAGATCTCGGAAACAGTCAACGGTGGTTATTACATTGGAGTGTGAGTATGGCTCATATCCATCTGTAGTAACTGTCAAGTCTATACACCCCAGGTTAACATTACAGACACATGTTTATCCACAGGTTGTGGTACAGATCCCAGGACTTTATGTGTAGACATTGACAGGTGCAGGACTGGATTGTGTTGGATGCATGGAGGGGTGTCCATGGCCAGTAATGGGGATCTCTACAGCCTGGCAGGCACGGTCTGTGACTGCCCCACAACCTCCTGTATATGGCTGACACATGCTGTACCTGTGTATATGCAGACACACACACTTACCACAAACAGCTACAGCTATCACATACACACACCCATTGCACCACCATTGGGCCATGCAATAACCGTTGTCCCTCACACACACACACCTACGTGTACATTGGATGGCTCTATGAAAGCTCTGGACATGTTAACACCACACCCTGTGCATATGATGTCACCTGTGCCACCACCTGTGATGTGTAACATTGATGCAGGATCTGACTAACCTGGTGCTGCTGCACGCAGTGGCTTTATTCCACTGTATTGATGTTAGCATGCTGTTAGCACACAGTGTGTTACTTCCAGGTGTACTTCAGCAGGCATGATGCATTGCAGCTATGACCATCACTGTAGCATAGTTTACAGCACTATTACCTCTGATGATGTAGTCTCTATCCATGTGCCATTTCACTGATGTGTGTAGTATTGGCAGCATGTGTGTCTGTGTGTGCAGTACGTGTGTGATGTGTGTAGTACACATGTATACCTGCTTACAAATGCATACACGACATTACATGGGCTTCACCATTCGTACACTAGCTTACTCGTTCTTCCACACGCGCACACGGGCTAACACGTGCGCACACATACTTACTCGGGCTTACTGGCACGCACGGGCGCAGATACACTGTGGGCAGGTTTTCAGGTCACATCAGTGGTATCCTTGGCATATGCTGTCAGTCTCCTGATGTTCCCTTGGATAGCTCATGACACGCCTCTTCCACTGAGTACTGACAGCACACATGTGACACTGCTCCGGTGAGGTTACAGTGTTTTGTACATACACACTCCTGTTGTCACCTATCATCTACGCTAATAGTCCCCTTAACCTACACTACACTGTAGAGGCTTGGCCCATATGGCATGACATGTTGTGATTCACTATCCTCAGCCTCGCTTGCCTCACATTGCCTACAAATGCTTCAGTACATCTCTGACAGAGCGCTTCCACACATAGGTACCAGTACGCAGTAGCCATGTTGTCTCCGGCTTGCCATTCATCTGCATGGCGTACTAACATCCAACTAAACCTACATTTTGCATGTATATTATCCATATGTCTTATTTTGAAGTGCAGCACGTTCTCGTGGTGCTGCGCTACGCTTCCACACCAGGGATCAGGGAGGACAACTACTGGTTCATTGATATCCAATGGGCAAAGCCGCCACTGGCCTTGGACTGGCCTGTTATTCTATCCACTTTCTATGTTTCTTAGGCAATATCTGGGGATTGTCCCTATTTGTGGTCCATTTTTCATAATCTTGTGTCTATCTGGCAAGTTAGTGGCATATCATTAAAGACTGACGTTGGTGAATAATGACAAACATTTCAGGTTACGACTTCATACCCTTCAGAGAATCCATGCCAGTGACACACCTGTTATTCTATCCACTTTCTATGTTTGTTAGGGCAATATCTGGGGATTGTCCTTATTTGTACCAGTTGTTGTCATGGCTTTGTCCGGTTTCGTACTTTACGGGTTTAAAAGGTATGAGCCATGTACATGGAACGTGGGAAAAACACCATTCATTTTCTATTCTGTGAGCGGATTATACACGCGCAGGCGCACTTGCATATCCTTATTGTGGGTTACATATGTTTCATAGATAATTGTGCTTCCGTGAACTTTCATAATTCTGACTGTAACAGTTACATATCTGTATTCCAGTTTACAGACTACTGCGAAACACACGTTCACCTTTACATATTTAAATGTGTGTACTGCACGAACACTTTAATTACACTTTCAAGTTATATGTGCAGTGGTCGTAGGTCAACCGGGACTGCATTCACGTTGGCCAGATACCAGAACCACTATTCTATTGGTGTTCTCCCTCATTGATATGCATACCCATAGTACTTAGCTACATCAACATACACCTCACCTCTTCACCTACGACACAGGGATCCATTCTCCTGCTGGGAAAAAGGTGGTACTACATATTACACATTTCCTATTGCCTACTGCTGTGGACTCAGGGTGCATTGTTAATCACTCTGAGGGTATGCAGAACACCAAGGCATATAGTCCAGCCACATACAGGTCTTTGATTGTCAGGGTGTTCATGTAGTGATCTGGGTTTAGGCTTGTCCACCTGGTGAACGGAACTTCCCCGGCCTAGGTCAAATGTCAGATGAAGCATATGGACAGGGATTATCTCCCTATTTTGAAGTTTTACCTGTGTTTATAGACACAGGTGTTTGGGCACCTGTCAGCAGCTTATTCTGTTGGCATTACATATTATGGGTGGGGTTGTTACAGTCCATACTCCACGGTGAGGGGTGTTCCCATTCACATTTGACTATTACCTGTATACAGTCATACGGGGATTATTATTTTTGGACATGAAGTGACTACAGGTATGCGGTTGTACATTACACAAGTGTGAAGGGCTGTTCTTGTAAAAATGTACGGACCATACCTCTCAACCTCTTAGAGCACCGAACCTGCGCAAAACCTACACGATGGGGGGACAATTAGGGACACATTTTAATGATTGCTCTTACAAGCTTACAACATTGATAGAATGCTAGGTTTTGCATTAGCATGACTTTTCTGCAGGTTGTGGAGTCTTATATTCAGGATATTTCTCATTATTTAGTGATGTCAATCCTCAGCTATTTACTACACTGGTGCAGATTGTCGGAGGCACACACCAACACTATGGTGCGAACCTGTGGTCATTCTTAGGGTTGCCAACTTTTTGACTGCCCAAAGTGGGACATGTTCTGTAGAGATGTCAGATTTTCCAGGACAAAACATACCTACAGCCGTGCATAGTACTGAACTTTAACTTTTTTTGTACATATAATAGCTTATTCTAGTAACATTTGAATTGCTTATGCTACTTCATATAACATATTGAGGATTCATATTTAAAATAACTGTTTTATGTGACTATTAAAGTAAATTAGGAAATAAACTCTCAGGACATTTACTATGTCTTGATTTTTTTCACAGGACACAACTGCCTACAGAGGGATTGCTACTCGCAAAGTGGGACAGGTGGTGACCCTAGTCATTCTGCGAATATCCGGACAGTTGAGTGGTATGGCATGGACCTCTGTAATACGCTCTTGTGTTCTGGCACAGCAGTAGCTCAGCATTAAAGACTGCAGTCGGAACGTGCTGACAGACAATTGGATTTCAGACTTCATACTCCAGACATTAATGCCAATGTGCAAACTGTTATTCTATCAAATTCTATGTTTCTAAGAGATATGTTTACAGATTGTCCCTGAGTTTGGACCTTTGTCTCATTCACGGCTCTGTCCAGATATCTTGCTCACACAGGTTGACAGGTATGGTCAGTCATGACTGCACACAGTCAGTGTCCCTCACACTTGATCAGGGTTGACCTGTTTACATAGTGTCTTTCTCGCCCTCATGCCGTTTTCCACTTTGCAAATGTGTGCATTATATTCTCTTTCCTATTCGTGTCTGGACACGTGCGTCACAGGAAAGTATTTTATCATGGGTGGTAGGTTATGCATGCCCACTTAGGGCTGGACAGTGTCATGGACCTCCACTGCACATTCTGACTTGTGTCCAGATATCTACTGGATTGGACATCATGTCATCATACCCATTCTACTATTTACGCAAGTTGGTCATCCCGTGAGGGATATCCCAAAAATTAGTCAAGATGAAAACAAGTTAGATAACGAAGATTTTTGTGGCTTCACGAAAATGTGCAGGGGGTTTTACCTGCAGGGGATACATGGTTTGCAATCCTGACACTGCCTAGGGTGACAATACCTACTACATATGCATAGGGGTCACTGTGTGTAGCTGTTTCTGCAACAAACCAGTAGACCAAGTATGGCTGGATTGGGTGGATGTTCTGGTATGGTGGCAGGTTGTGTGTTGTGGAGGGTATGCTGGGTAGGCTATTATGCATCCAGGTGTGTTGCGTTTGTTATGGCCAGTTCCATCAGGACCCATCTGTGGGTATGTGATGGTGCCGTATCTATACATTTGTCTCGCATATTTCCATATTCATATGTTTGTGGGATTGTGTTCTACACTATGGCCTGTCTGCTTGTCTTGCAGCTGTTTCTACATGAGGTTGTGTTTCTTTCCACTTCACCCGCTGCCCCCTCATACACCTCCAGTTCACCTTTTCTGCATATGACACAAGTATTGCCTTTGAGGAATTTACCATTAAACACACACCCCTCGCACGCGAATTACTCACACCCCATAGAGCACTACTTTGGTTGTTGGCCCATGACACTGCCAGAGTTACACATTGACTACCCTACATGTGTCGGGTACCTTTATGGTTGTGTGGACTACCCTGCCATGTTTGCTGTCCACATGCTATACCTCACGCACATAGGTACACGTCCTTACTTCACTTTCATTACTTGTTTGGTGTATCCGGGTACTACCCGTTCGACTGTGTCACATACACATTCGGATTATACAGCTGCCTTCCGGATTTTGCCAGCCTGTTCTACTCATTGGTAGGATGGCACCTTTTCCTATGTCCAAGCTATTCCTTACACATGTCTGACTGTTGTGGACATTGCCTCCCCACAATCAACGGTTGTGTTTCCACCTTTTCAATTGACCACAGTGTGACATAGGGTTACCACCTGTCCCACTTTGCGAGGGACAGTCCCTCTTTGGGCAGTTGTGTCCTGACATGTAATTGTCAACAGGGCAAATGTCCTGAGATTTTAGGACAAACATATTTCTTATATTTTATGTGATAGTTGCATTAAACAATTAATTCTGTATCTAAAATACTTGACTGTTATGAGAAACAGACTAAGCAACTAAAATGCTACAGGAATACGCTTTTCTGTAGGAAAAACAGTTATGTTCTGTCCTTTATACTGGCCGTGGGTATGTGCCGGCCTGTACAGTCTGATGTCTGTACCAAACATGTCCCACTTTGGCCATTTGTAAGGGTGGCAACCCTACTGTGACAGTTGCGGTAAACACAGCATATTTTACTGGTCGACACATACCCACGGTCAGTTCAGCAGATAGAGATAGAACTTACAATTCTTGCCTATATGTAAGCTTATTCTTGTAGCATTTCAGTTTCTTATTCTTTTTGTCATGACATTTATGTATTATACGTCCAGTGAAATATGTTTAATGCAACTATTGCATGACATCTATGGAGGAATTATGTCCTATATTCTCTGGACATTTGCCAGTTTTACATGTTTGTGTCAGGACACATCTGCCCACAGAGGGACTGTCGCTCACAAAGTGGGACAGGTGGTAATCTTGGTCAGCGGTATGGATCATACTGTTCCTTTCGGTCTACATGTGTCCGTGTTGTTATGGCTCATTTATATGCTCCTTCTGTTTCGTTTACATGTGTATGCTATTTCCTATTACATTTGGTATGTGAAATACGGACATACCTTTTGTATGTGACTATTACATGGCTTGTGGGATATGATTCAGACATATGGTCACTACCTATATCTACATTTCTCCTCATGTATTTTGTTATGGACACATCTGCACAGCTATGTTCCCTCCCTCAAATTATGGGTCGGCTGGTGACCCTCTCCGTTGGACTGGATGTACCTACTGGCGGCGCCCTAACATCTGATACGTTTCACTTCCACATGGTATAGCAATCAACACTACGTTGGACTACAGGCACACGGTTTTCCTGTCATTTGTTCATGGGTAGGGACCCATTATTCCCTACCGTGCATTTGTGTTTGAGTCTTCATTTTCTGTTCGCAGGGAATCTGCTTTGCATACGTTTCAGTCTCCACGGACACTGATAGGTACAATTACTATTGCAGGTGGAATATAACATTCAGCAGTTTAGGTTGCTCCTCGAAAGCCGACATTGACACACCTCCCTGCGCAACTTTGATACGCCCCTTGCACTCACGCACGTTTCCTATGCACGTGGCTGTGGAGGCTGCGCACCTTCATTAATATGCATATGGCGCATCTACTCCACATCTATGCCGCACGGCCGGCGCAAGCCTTACACCGGACTTGCGCCGGGCTTCATGAATCCGGGGGATAGATATAGAGAGATACAGATACAGATATAGATACAGATATAGATAGATACAGACAGATATTAGATAATATAAATATTTAGTCTAAAGGTCACAAACAGCTGAGAGTACACTGGATAACAGGACAGACGATCCACTGAAAATATAATCCAATTATCCAGTGCTATAAAGTGGCATCTGACTCCTATAGTAACCCTCCCCATTAACAGCTGCTAATATCCTCAAAGTTTATTAGGAAAGCAGAGAAGAGAAGTAACATGCCGCATCTTTGTTCCATATCTCACATCAACACATATACAAAACACACACATGGTTATAAACACTTTAGAGTCACCAATCCTCCTACTTCATGTTATTGGAGTGTAACAGGAACTAGTGGTACCCTGAGAAAACCCATGTGATGCAGGCTCTGCACAGAATCTCACTTGACAACTGAACTGGGTAACTTCTTGTTTTGAGGCAACAATGCTACTTACTGTGCATCCCATAAATATAATACTAGGTGGTATATATAATATGTTGAGGCCAACTCAAGAACTGCAGTAAGATAAGGAAAGACACACATACACTCACACACACACACACACACACACACACACACACACACACACACACACACACACACACACACACACACAAACACACACACACACATCTCAAAAGGAATACTGCTTACTAAGAGCTGTTTTAAAGAAGAGCTCAGAGTAAAAGCCAAAGACACAGAAGTGAGTAAAGGAATCCAGTTTAAGTTATGACCTTGCAAAGACACTTTAATTAAAATAAACATTAAATATTTTCCATGAAGAGACTAAACAAATGAAAAGATACTTGAGTATGTGAACATGACGGATAAATATGAAGTATAAAATCAAAAGTCAGAAAGAATCTAAGACAAACAGAGATTGTTTGCCATGCCAAGCCAGTGTAACACAAACTTAGACTGTTCAGGTAGAAAGAAATGAAGGCTTAAAAGAAACATGGTCTTCTGGATACATCGATTTCTATGGGCCAGTCTGCAGTAAAGAATGACTATCATGCCTCATGCACACAGACAACTCTCTTACTTCTAGTGCACACAACTCAACATGTGAGATATGCAACTATATTAAAAATCCTCGAATCAATGCTCTCTCATGCCACTCAATACATCTGACACTGAACGGGTTGTCAGCATGCACACCTCACCACCTACTCCACCCAAACCCACATCACACATGCATACATAAGCGGAGGTCCTCGCCACAACCTTACCTAAACACCAGAGACCTTCCAAACACAATCACACTACACATAATACTTCCTCTGAAGAACACAATACACACAATAGCTCATGCACCAGTGTCTCACCTGTCAAGCCAATAAGGCTAAACACTAAACCTAACATATTTGTCATAATACACTCCATCATGAGACACACAGATGTCCCTCTCACCAGGCTGGATAAAAAGAAGGTCACAGTCAGCTGTCTGTCAGATGCCATGATCCACCATATCACACATACACTCAAGTCTCTAAACAACAGATACCATTATGTCATAGTCCATGTTGGTTTGAATGACTTGAGATGTACCTCTCTGGGCTATATGAAGAGAAACATGACTGAGCTCTCAGACTATTTATCTCAGGCATGTATGTCCTTAGCCTTAAGCAGCATTTTACCTTCACCTAGAATGATGTCTCAACACAAACAGAAAATGATTGACTTCAGTAATTGGCTTAGTTTTTGCTGTCATTCTAAGGGGATCCAGTATCTATAAATCTAGGATGACATGATTAACAGACCTCAGTGCTTTGCCTGAGATGGTCTTTATCTGTCACTCCTGGGATTTCAGCTTCTAGCTAAGGCTCTTGCCACCCCATAGTGCCTGTTTTTAGGCATTGTCACAAGGACAAAAACTCCTGATGTAAAAATACCAATCAAAAACAATCTCAAGGTTATGTTCCTAAATGCTAGGAGTCTTAACATGAAACTGCACTCGCTGAAAGCAGTCCTCCCTCTGGATGACACAGACATTTGTGCAGTCATGGAGACCATCACAGCCATGCCAGGTTATACCTCCTTCCACACATTCAGACCACAAACTGAAGGCAAGAAAACTAAAGGAGGCGATGTATTAATATTCATCAAGATAAATACACCTCCAGATTGGTTAAATAGTATGAAACCCTAGAGATACTACAGGTGCAATTAACTGATGGTAGGACACCTATTCAAATCATTGCCAACTACAGAACCCCATCCATAAACCAGGACACCCATTTGTCTATTTGAATCAACTTGCGTTTATCAAGATACATCCCAACACCATAGTTTTGGGGGACTTTAACTACCTTAGCATTGACATTGGTGAATTACTCATGCTCAAACTCACCTTCTCAAAGGTTCCTTGACTTTGCCAACTCCAGTGCCCTGGGCCAGCTGGTTGACACCCCTACCAAGGGTGCCAACATCCTGGACCTGGTACTTACAAATATGGGAAACCACTGTAGCTCCTCCCACTGTGAGTTCATCCCTGATGAGATCTGACCACAAATCAGTCTCATTTGAGGTAACTATCACACCTGACTCTCCCCTAGCAGCAACTATACTAAAAAACTTCTCCAAAGCAGATTATAACCTCTTATCATATGATATAAATAGCTTCACTGCACTCCTCCCCACAGATGGAGCCAATAACTATGCCAAGGTCTACACCAATGCCCTATGCAAGCACCTGTATAACTGCATTGACTCGACAGTACCTGTTAGGACCAAAACAAGCTCTTCAAGAAAAAGCAAACCTGCTTGGTGGACAACCACCATTAACAGCCTTTACAATAAAAGGAAGAAACTACTGTCTAAGAGTAAGAAGGAGTGGGCTCTAAACTGGAGACACTGCCTCCTCAGCTTAAATAAGCAAATAAGACTTCTTGTGAAGTCCTCCAAGCAAACTATGAATCCAAGTTAACTTTCTCAACCAAGGACAACCATAAGGCATTCATTAGTTACATCCGTAACCTAAAAGTAAGGCTCAGATATGCAGCAGACTGATACTTAATGGCAACATATACACTGAGCTGGTGGACATTGCTAAACTGCTAGCTAACAGGTTTGTCCCCACCACACATACTTCCATGACATCCCTACCACCTTTCCCCTACCTTGTATCTCTAAAGAGCAGGTCGTAAATGACTTCTCTAAGGCCAAAAGCACAGCATCAGTGGGACCTGATAACATCCCAGGCTGCATCCTACATGGGTTCAAACAAGAATTAGCATCACCATTGGCTAATCTTTTCAATCACAGTCTAAGCACCGGCTTCATCCCAGCTGAATGGAAAACAGCCGCTGTTATCCCCCTGCACAAAAGTGTTTTTTCTATTGACACCGGGAAGTACAGACCTATTAGCCTGACTAGCCTTGTCTGCAAAGCAATAGAGATAACCATCATGGACCTTATCAACAAAGATAAAGGTAATCTCCAAACACTAGATCCTACCCGGTTTGGATATGTCAAGGGGAGATCATACTTATTAAACCTGGTAGACTTCTTTGAGACAGTCACAAGGGCCCTGGATGGGGGGAAATCTGTGCATGCAGCCTACTTAGACCTTTCCAAGGCATTTGACACTATCCCTCACTTGGGCATCATTGACAAACTCTCCCAGCTAGATATCTTTGCACGGAGATTTATCCATGAATAAGAACTATTTATATGCACACCCTGATCAAACACTATCCTGGTTAACAACAGGAAAAACAATGCTCCTACTTAAGAGTGAACCCACAAGTTATACTAAAAATTATAGATCGATAGGTTGCCTTCCAATGACATATAAACTATAGACCAGAACTGATGCCAACAGAGTTTGTAGTCATTTAGAAGAAAATTCAATCATGGCAATAGAACACAAGGGTAATAAAAGAAAGTTATATGGAACAAATGATTATCTGTTGCTAAATAATGTCATAATGGAGAACTGTAAAAAGGAGAATAATCTAAATATGGTATGGATTGAATACAAAAAAGCATTTGATAGTATCCCACATAAAAGAGTTATTAAAAATGTATAAGCTACACCCTACACTGATAAATTACATTACAGTGACCATGAAACAGTGGCAGACCACTTTGCAATTAAGCCATGATTAAGGACAAATTATTATTCCAGAAATAAAAATTCAAAGGGAGATATTCCAGGGTGACTCTCTGTCACCACTGCTATTCTGTCTTGTCCTTATTCCTTTAAGCTGTCTAATTAATAGATTAGGCCATGGCTATAATTTGTCTCTCATCTTCTCTTTGTTGATGATTTAAAACTGTATAGCTCATCAAATGAAGAACTGAAAGCACCATTGCAAGTATTCAAAACTTTTTCAGATATAAGAATGTCATTTGGTCTTGATAAATGTGCAAAAGCAATTATTAAAGCTGGAAAATTGCATCACCAAGAAGGCATCAGTTTGGAACAAGAATGTGATATAAAAGAATTTGAGCAAGAGGAAGTGTATAAATATTTGGGAAGTGATGAAGGATCAAAAATAAAACATGAACAAATGTGACTAAAACTTAGCAAGAACTATTCTAGAAGACTTAAATTAATCCTGAAAACAGCACTGACATCTAGGTACAAAATTCAAGCTATAAACAAATTTGCTCTTCCTGTCCTACCTTACAGTTTTGAAGTGATTGACTGATGTTGGATAGATTAGACAGGAAAACAAGAAGGATGCTTCATGCTCACCAAATGATTTATAAAAATCAGTACATACCAAGATTATATATTCCCTGTTCCAAAGGAGGTATGGGCCTCCTTGAAACTGATTGTATATATATATATATATATATATATATATATATATATATATATATATATATATATATATATATATATATATATATATATATATATATATATATATATAGTTCTGCAACTGTGAAACTGCACACATATCTGCTGACTTCACAAAACCCAAACATAGTGAAAGTTTTGAAACATGAGGAGAATAGATCTAAATGACTTCCTTGCTTAGTATGGCAGAAGCATATCGGCGTCAAGCAGGAATGGAAATCAATCCAAAAGTAGATAAAAATCAGGCATCAAAAAATGTGCCAAAAAAAAGAAAGATTATAAGGTGAAGGATCAGATGAGTAGGCAAGAAATGCAGAAAATACATAAAAATAGTTACAAGTATAGAAAACTTCTGGAAGAACCTCATGTTGACCAGGACTGAATGCAGGAATGCTTAAGGAGAGGCGAATTCAAACCAAAAGATGAAAGGTTAATATTGGTGGCCCAAGATAGTGGGCTATACACACATTGCTTTACAAAGTCCATTGAACATGTAGGAGAAATAGACAAATGTAGGTTTTGTAAAACAGAATTAAAAACAGTCATACACATTGTTGCTGATTGTGACACACTAATGGCAGAAGGATTGCAAAACTGTTGCACTGGGGATTGTGCAAACATTATGATATTGAAGTGGCTGAAAAACACTGGAAGCATGAACCACAAAGCATCATAGAAAATGATGAAGTCTACATCACATGGGATCACTCATTACCAACGGTTCATGAGATAGATGCGAGAAAATCAGATATAGTGGTCCTTGAAAAGAAGACAAAAGATGTATTGATCATTGAAATTGCTACACCCAGTGACTACAGTGTCTTGCATACAGAGACACACAATGTCATAAAATATCAAGATTTGCAGGCAGAAACAAGAGCAATGTGGAAGAAAGATGCCTATACAGTTCCAATAGTAAAAGGAGCAACAGGTCTTATAAAAAAGAATCTACAATCATATTTAGATATGTTACCAATACATGTAACTCCGTACAAACCACAGAATGAGTCATTACTGGGCACATTCTGGGTGCTGCGAAGTGCAGATTGAAACAATACTAATTTCATGAACTTTAATCATACTTTGACTTAGGAATGGGATTCATTTCTATCGTGGTATTAGAAACACAAAAGATTTAGAGAAATTAAAAAAACAGCCTGACATCAGTCCTTAAATCGGAGGGTGGGTTGCGAACTGGCTCTTTGATAGAATCCATACAGTCAAAATAGGGGAATCCACCTCCTACAGCAGACATGTTACCAGTGGTGTTCCACAGGGATTGGTGCTGGGTTCTCTATTTTTTGGAATCTATTCCTCTGAAGTACAAGCTAAAACCAAGGGACTATGGCTGACAAAATTTACTGACGACTGCAAACTGGGTGCGGTCATAAATCTCCAAACAATGTCAACAGCCTTCAAGAAGGTCTTACGCAAACAAATGATTGATGCCAAAGTCATGGCCTCAAACTCAATGCAAAAAAATTCATTATCATCCCTTTCGGCAAGATCGATGTTCCTGCAAATTACCACATCAATGGCAATACCCTAAGTACAGACTTAGTGGTGACAGATCTGGGCACTCAGGTTGACAGCAAGCTTGCCTTTGACCATACAGCCTACCTTGACCTGGCAAAGGCCTTCGACACAATACCCCACTCAGGTATCATCGAAAAACTCATCAGCTTGAATGTAAACCCATACATCACAAGATGGGTTGCAAACTGGCTAAGTGACAGAACCCACAGGGTCAGAGTTGCTGGAGCCATGTCAGACTCAAAGCCTGTCACAAGTGGTGTCCCACAGGGCTCAGTCCTGGGTCCACTCTTGTTCGGCATCTACTTTTCTGAAGTATAAGCAAACACAGGAGGGTTATGGCTGACAAAGTTTGCAGATGACTGCAAACTGGCCATAGTCGAAAACACATCTGACACAGATATCCTTCAGAAGGGCCTCACAGAAACGGATAACTGGTGCCAGAGCCATGGCCTAAAGTTAAATGCCAAGAAATGTATAGTCATACCCTTCAGGAAAAACAAGGTTACCCCTAGCTACCATATAGGTGGCAATCCACTGAGCACAGAAGAAGTCATCAGGGATCTGGGGACCCAGGTTGACAGTAGCCTTTCGTTTGACACTCATGTTGCTAAAGTGGTTAGGAAAACCTTCTACATTGCCCACCTGATCATGAAGGGATTCACATCTAGATCAAGGGAGGTCATTGCCCCCCTGTACTCATCACTCATTAGACCTATGATTGAGTACAATGCCCCATTCGGAATGTATCTGACCCGACACCTGCAGCAGCTGGAAAGGCCCCAAAAGTTCCTCACCAAAAGGATAAAGGGTCTCAAAAATATGTCTTATGCTGCCCGACTGAAAGAACTCCAGCTCTATTCAGTCTCATACCGCTTGCTCAGAGGTGACCTGTGCCTGACATATAAGGCCATGTCAAACCCTGATTTGATGAATATGCTTCACCTCAAAAATCTAGATCCCTCAGAACCACAAGGCGGAGACTTAAACCTTGACACGGTTATTAATAGAACGTGCTGGAGGGACAGATTCATCACCCAGAGACTCCCTATGCTGTGGAACAAAATCCCGGTACATGTGAGGCAGAGCACCTCGCTGGCCTTGTTCAAGAGGAATCTTGACCAATGGATGGGGGATCGCAGATATACCCCAGGGATTACTTCAGTGTCACTGCTTGACAGAGGCACAGCAAAATAATAGGCATAGTTTTATTCAAACTAAAGGGGTGGCGAAAGCCAAATAACTATGGGCTAGGCTTATAGATGCCCTTGGGCAGATAGCCTAGTATGAACCTATGAACCTATGAACCTATATCTCCAGAGTGGTAAGAATGGCATTCTATATGGATCACCTCATATATAAGGCCATTGCCTCAAGAAAAAGTGAAGTTTTCACCTCCCTGTACTCTTCACTCATTAAGCCAATAATTGAGTGCAACCCCCCTTTTGGCATGTACCTTTCAAAGCACCTGCAGCAAATGGAGAGACCACAACAGTTTCTCACAAAGAAAATTCAACCTCTTCAGCAGCTATCCTATGCGGATCAGTTGAAATCACTGTCATTTTATTCTGTTTCATACAGATTACTCAGAGGCAATCTCTGCCTTGCATATAAGGTGATCTCTGACTCTGCTTTATTAGAAATGCTGCACATACGCAAGTCAAATGGCACATATATTACTTACTCTAAAGACCTAAACCTGATATGTGACATTGATAGAACCTGCTGGAAGGACAGAGTTATCCCCCAGAGGTTACCACACCTTTGGAATAGACTCCCACTTCACATCAAACAGACCACCTCATTGGCCCTCTTCAAACACAATCTGGATGACTGGATGGATAACCATAAATTCACCTGGGAGGCTCTCCCTGTGTCCCTCTTGGACAGGAGCAATAGGTGCTGATCATGTTAGCAAGCTTACAAATTGGCTAAGCTTGTAAGGGCCCTCGGGCCACTAGTCTAGAAACTTCCTATGATCCTATTGACAAGCTGTGGAGATTGCCAGTAGCAGAGTCTATGTGTTCCATATAATCAAAGAAAGTAATTCCAATTTGGGATAAAGTATTTGCCATGTTTAGGGCACCAGAGACACTAAAGATGGTCAATTGTCCATGTTTTAGCAACTATCAATTTATGTTGAACTTGTGCCCTGTAACAAGTAAACAAGTATGTATGTAATCTTTAACAAGTATGCGTGTAAGGTTAGTTGCTGGTGTTATATATGTCTATAAATATAGGTGTGTGTGTGTGTGTGTGTGTGTGTGTGTGTGTGTGTGTGTGTGTGTGTGTGTGTGTGTGTGTGTCTGTGTGTATATACGGTATATATAGGTTCATAGGTTCATAAGTAGGTACTAGGCTATCTCCCCGAGGGCATTTATAAGCCTAGCCAGAGTGTGTCAGCTTTCGCCGCCCCATTGATTAATTAACTGAGCCTCTGTCAAGAAGAGCCAATGAAGTGATCCCAGGGGTGTATTTTCTGTTACCCATCCACTCTTCAAGGTTTCTCTTGAAGAGTGTTAGTGAGGGGTTCTGCCTAATGTAGTTAGGAATTTTGTTCCAAAGCATGGGGAGTCTCTGTGACAGGAATCTATTCCTCCAGCATGTTCTATTTATTGTTGTGGCGAGGTTTAGCTCACTAGAGCGAGTGGCTTGCAGTGACTTGGATTTCTTTAGGTGGAGCATGTCCATTAGTTCTGAGTTGGACATGGCTTTGTAAGTCAGGCAGAGATCACCTCTGAGTAAGTGATATGCGACTGAGTACAGCTGGAGTTTTTCCAGTTGGGCTGCATAGGACATATGTCTGAGGACAGTAATCCTCTTGGTGAGGTACTTTTGTGGTCTTTCCAGCTGTTGGAAGTGTCTTGTGAGGTACATTCCAAATGGGACATTGTACTCTATGATGGTTCTGATGAGTGATGAGTAGAGGGGCACTATAACCTCTTTATTTCTAGATGCGAACCCTTTAGTAATTAGATGGGCTACATAGAAGGATTTCCTAACTACTTTGGCAATATGATTGTCAAAGGAGAGATTACTATCTACCTTGGTCCCCAGATCACTTATTACCTCTTCTGTATTAAGGGGGCTGCCACCTATGTGGTAATTCATGGGTGTTTTGTTTTTCCGAAACGGGATGACTATGCATTTTTTGGCATTTAGCTTGAGACCATGACTTCGACACCAGGTGTCCATCTCAGTAAGGCCCTTTTGGAGAATGTCCATGTCAGCCTGAGAGTCAGTTATGGCTCCCAGTTTTCAGCCATCAGCGAACTTGGTTAGCCATAGTCCTCCTGTGTCTGCCTGTACTTCTGAGAAGTATATGCCAAACAGTACAGGTCTCAGGACCGAGCCATGTGGGATACCACTTGTGACTGGTTTAGAGTCGGACCTGGAGCCTGATATTCTTACCATGTGAGTTCTGTCTGTAAGCCAGTTGGCAGCCCATCTCGTGACATAGGGGTTTATGTTCAGGCTGGTAAGTTTTTCTATAATTCCAGAGTGGGGAATGGTGTCAAAAACCTTGGCGAGGTCAAGGTAGGCTGTGTGAACTGCCTTCCCCTCATCTATGGCCTTGGTGACTGTCTCGAAGAAGTCAACGAGGTTTAGTAGGCATGATCTGCCCTTAACAAAGCTGAACTGGGTCAGGTCAAGTGTTTGGAGGTTTCCAATGTCTTTGTTAATGAGTTCCATAATGCTGCGCTCCATAGCCTTGCAGACCAGGCTAGTCAGGCTTATGGGGGTGATAGTAACCAGGGTCAGTTGTGGCCCCTCTGTTGTGGAGAAGAATAATCGTTGCTGTGCAACATTCTATGGGCACATAGCCTGTGGAGAGGCTGAGGTTGAACAGTGTGTTTAGGTGGGGGATTAGTTTGTTCTGTAGTTCGTGCAAGACGCAGCCTGGGACACCATCTGGCCCCATTGACACTGTGCTTTTGGCTTTTGAAAGGGCTGTTTTCACCTGTGCGTCTGTGATTTCTGGGACACTACACTTTTCTGGTATTGTTGTGGGCCCTTTTGAGGGTGAGAGGGGGGTGAAGTTTGCACTGAATCTATCTGCCAGGATGTTGGCAACATCCTTGGGATCAGTATATTTTGTGCTATTTTGCACTAGAGCAGAGCATATCTGCGAGTTGCCACTTAGATTCTTGACATAGCTAAAGAAGGCTTTGTGGTTATCTTTCGAATCCTTGGCTATTTTTCTTTCAAAGTTAGCCTTGGAGGATTTTATGAGGGACCTTAGTTTCTTACTGATACTGATCAGGGATGTCTTTCCTTCTTGGGATTTAATTTTTTTCTGAACTAGTTTCCTCCTTCTATTTTATAGTCCGTTTATGGCAGGGGTCCACCAGACTGGTTTCCTTCTCTTAGAGGAGTGAGTCTTGGTTTTGCTAGGGATGGCACGATCCATGCATCCTTGTAGGTGCTCATATACTGCATTTGTAAAGGTTCCTGCATCTTGGACAATGTTCTCCTTTAGCATGGGGGCTGTGAAACTTACCACCTCTGTCTTAAGTAAGGTGAAGTTTGCTATAGAAAAGTTTTTTCACCGTGGTTTCCTTGGTTGGAGGTGGTGGTGTGGTGTGGACATCCAGAGTGATTAGTTTATGGTCTGATCTAACCAGTGACGGGTTGACCTCCGGTGTGGAACACCTGTCGCCCATGTTGGTGATGACCAGGTCCAATATGTTTTCACCTCTGGTAGGGGAGTTTACCAGCTGATCCAGGGCATTTGAGTTGATAAATTCCAGGAAGCGCTGGACCTGGGAGTTTGTACTTGAGTAGTTTTCCCAGTTAACAGTAGGGTAATTGAAATCACCCAATATCAAGGTGTTCGGTAGGACCTTCATGTTTTCCAGTGTCTCTAGAAAGGCGGAGTGGTGGTCCTGGGTTATGGAGGGTGATCTGTAGCAGGCCACAATTTGCATTGCAGATTTGCCTGATGTTAGTTGCACATGGATGATCTCTGAGTTATCATTCTGTGCCACTAACCTGGAGGTGTAGGTATCCTTAATGAATATGGATACACCCCCTACTTTTGTGTTTCAGTCCATGTTCTGTGACCGAAATGTGTGGCATGAGTTGTAGCCCGGTAGTGCTGGGGTGCTCTGTGGAGCCTTGAACCAGGTTTCAGTTACTACACAGATGTCGATGTTCTTCATACTGAGGAGTGCATATAAATATATATATATATATATATATATATATATATATATATATATATATATATATATAGATATATATAGATATATAGATATATAGGTTCATAGGTTAATACTAAGCTAACTGACCTTGCAAGCCATTTTAAGCCTAGCCAGTTATCTCTTGTGAGACTCAAACCCTGCACCTTGTGTTTATAAGGCAAACACCTTAACCATTAGGCCACCCTATATACACACAAAAACAGTCTTGATATACTGACTAATCCAGTGAATGTTTACTAAGTGATGGTTTTACATTGTGCTTATCAGTGCAGTGCTATGTTATGATAATTGGTTCTATACAGCTCTATACACCGTATTACTATAGATCTATCTGTGTATCTCCTGCTTCACCTATTTTGACATTACATTTGTAAGCATTCTTACCATCTTTCTTCCCTTACAGCTGCCGTTATTTTCTTGCTCTAACTCTCTACGGCTCTTTCTCTATCTCTAGGAATAAGTATTAGCTTGATTGCTGCAACATAATATTACTGTCTATTAGAGTTCTTCTCTTTTCTTTCTTAAAAGAGCCTGTGGTCACGACATCCGATCCTGACCCTCATACTGCAGGAGCTCTATGACAAGGCTCAACTCTAGAATGTTTTCATTGAGCGCTCTGTCATTGTGCAGTGTAAAAAAGCCTAACATGAACAGGCTTGGTGTACATTAACTTTAACTAATCAAATATGTGTCTGCCTGTGCTGGAAAGCAGCTGTGATATTTCCCCAAAAGGAGTAGCTTTGAATTCTAAGGACCACTTACTAAGATGACCACTATCCTTTTTCTTGACCAATAGATTACACTGTATATGACAGTTCTTAGTCTCCCTACCTTCCTGATTTCTGCACTCAGTAAATGAAAGAAAACCTGTTCTACATTGGCCCTCCTTGATAATAATTCATACTAGCTATAAACTGATTGCTCTCTGTAATAATTGACCTGAGGTTGGGTGGCCCACTACATTCAGCCTCTCTACACTTGGCTTCACAAAATTGTCTTCCACACACTACTCTAACCCCACAGTGACCACTCCCCAAACCAGGTAATCTAATTTTTGCCACCATAAATATCAGAAGCATAAGAAATAAAACTACTGACCACATGCCTGGATTACTCAGCACAAGTCTTATGTTCTCTCTGTAACTAAAACTTGGCTTAAATTCAACATAAATAATTATGAAATTACACTCCTCTGGCTATAATATTATCCATAATAACAGTATAAAGAGGAAGGGTGGTGGTATTGCTTTTATATTTCCCAACAACTACCACATTTCCTCTTACGAAAACCAATACAAAATTTCCTGAAAATAAACAGATGTGCATTACTGTCCTTTACAACCCTCCTGGTGACAATATAGCTGTACTGGAAGATATCCTACATTGGACACTCATAACAATTCCACAAGAAAAAATACTGCTAGATGTTGTCAATATCAATTGGTTGGCAATAAACTCTATCTCTCCAACACCAAGCATGAACTTATATGATTTCAGACAACCAAGTAATAGCCTCACACATTATAGCAAGACATCAAATTCTCTATTAGACTGTGTACTAGTATCAGACCCTAGCAAATACATCATCACAGGTGCAATGTTAGACTTTTTCAGTGACCATCTTCCAATCAATACAAGTAGATGTCTCATAAATCCACTTAAACCGCATGTTTATAAAACAACATGCAACCTTTCTAAGTTGAACACATAAATTTCATTCCTGCTCTGTCATCTGTTAACTGGAATGACCTAAAATCCTACACTTAGTTGATGCTGTAAATTAATTCAGTACTGCTTTTCTAAATATCCTAAATAGCCTTGCACCTCCTAAAAGGAAGAGACTAAAGCAAATAATGCAACCTGGCTGTCCAAAAAGGGTAAAGTACTAATGCAGGATAGAGAAAAAGCATGAAAAGATTGGCAGAAATATAAAACATCATAATATCTCTACTACTACAAATGCTCTGAGACTGTACAAAAACACAAATAAAGACAAAAATATAACAACTTTCAGAACAATGGTAAACACAACCCTAAAAAATTCTGGTCAGCCATAAATGAAATCCAAGTTCTTGGCCAAAAAATCAACCCTAACCTTCCCTGAATAATGCACCACTCAAAACCGCAAAAGAATTCAACATTTATTTCATGGATAGTATAGCATCCCTAACCAAGGATTCTCTAACATTCAATTCTAACCTTACCCAACAGCCACATATCACCACATTCAGTTTCAGCTTCAAACCTGTGCCCACATCCTATATAGAACTACTGTCAAATGAACTCAAACCATGCTCTACATCAGCTGATGACCTTCCAAGTGAGTAACTTTAAACTGCAGCCAGTGGTGTTGCCTATCCTGTCTCAATACTTGTAAATAGATCAACCTAGGAATTTCAGTTCCCCCTCTCTGGAAAAAATCACACATTATCCCTGTACACAAAGGAATGAACTCAGCAGACATTACTAACTTTGGACCTATAACAATCTTATCCTCCCACTCCAAAATACTTGAAAATGTATTCAGAAACAATTGCTAAACTATATGTTCATGAAGAACTAATATCCCCAACATAACATGGCCTCCATCCCTCACTTAGTACTAACACTGCACGTCTAGCCTTTATAGGTACTATCAATAAAGCTAGAGATATCAGCAAACCAGTTTCCTCCTTATTCCTAGACTTGTCTAAAGCCTTCAACGCAGTTTTTCATGCACACTTCTACTTCAAATGTCCTCACTAGGTCTTTCTCAACCCGCCCTTCAATGGTTTAAAACCTACTTAACCAATAAGTATTAGCACTATAATGGCATTCCACTCTCTCTCCATACCTCTCAGCCACCACTGGTATACTACAAAGCTCTATCCTTGGTCCTGTCCTGTTTATCATTCTCACTAACACCCTCCACAAATTGACACAACAGGCCTCCCTAAGACAATACATGGATGAGTCCACACTCATATGCACATCTGACAACCTGACACATCTCCAAAAAAATTACTCGGGAAACTTTAACAGCCACTGAAACATGGCTTTATTACTCACAACTCATAAGCAATGCCCCTACCCCCAAAAACTACTTCTTTTTCCCCAAATCCATCTCTCATGAAACTGACAGTGCCAAAAATAGCTCACCAATGCAACTAAATCTTCATTTGCCACTACTTAACTTTTCACTTCACAACTGTAAGGTGCTCCCATCCTTACTAAACTCCAAACATCACAAAAATCAAAACTCGAACAATGCTACAATAAAGTGGCTTAATTTACAGCAAATACCCCTTTCAGAACCCCCACAGTATAGCATTAAAAAGCCTAAATTGGTTAGAACTACCCTATCAACTAACATATACAACTTCTTACCACCTATAAAATTATCCATCATCCACCTGCTTCTCAGTCACTAAAAAGAATTCTATACAACTATGTTCTCAATCGGTCATTAGGATCCAATGACCACAAACTCTTCTATGAGCTCAAACCTATCAAATCTGATGGGCATAGTCTATACTCGTACCATGTTGCTAAGGCCTGGAACTTCTTAATTATATCCATCAGGTCAATACCCACTCTCCAGTCCTTTAAAACCATATGAAAGACTTACTAGCCAAAATCTGTCTCTGTCTTTCTCAAGCCCAGGATAAATTATATGCTTAAATGCAAGCAAGTACTTATTTTTATTATCCCTTCTTCACTCAGTTCCTTACTTCAATGAATTTCTCTCCACAACTCTCTTTCTAAATATGCCACAACCATGTTTTTCCTCTCACTTCATATTGCAATTTCTATTTGTATCATACTAACTTACCTTTAATTTCTGTATAAACTGGCTAAAAATTACTGTCATATAAGTTGTACCTCTTCATAACAAATGCTTTCACATTATGTCTAATTTGGTATAATTGTTTAAACTGTAGATGTTTTGTATTATTTTTGAAGCTTGCAAAATTATTGTTTTTTAAAATGCTTTTATAATACTTTGGAGCTTTTCTCCTCGGGCCTCTGCTGAAAATGGCACCCTCCATATGGATTCTGCCAGTAATCAAAAGTCAATAAATAAATAAATAAAGAAAGAAAATGATTTTCGGAAAGCCAAGGAATTAGCATAGAAATGTGACTGTGTTATTCAGTGGACTGCAATGGACTAATGCAATGCTTCATTAAGAATTTAAGCAGGAAGCTAAGGAATTAGTAAGTGCAGAATGGAGGAAAACAGTAGTTAACATGCTGAGAAACTGCAGAATACCCATGCAACTTAGTATTAGAGTTACACTAGGCAGTCTGATGTTTTGAAGAAACCTTAAGAAACAAGATGCTCAAGCAAGATCAGGTACATGGGCAAAACTGAGAAAGAGATAAGAAGCCAGAGGGCATAGAAGAAAATTCAAGATATGCTGACACAAAGGGAAGAGTCAAGTGACATTGTATTTTTATGAAAGACATACTCCCAGATTCAGCAAGCCCTGCACAGCATGCATGATTAGTGTAAGAGGTAATGTTGGCAATATTGTGGCCGAGCGATCCCCATACGTGCTCGTTTGATGTGCATGAGCGCTCTTGCACTAGTCCTGCACGTTCCTAGCCCCTGCATGCAAATTACCCCATTTGCAGGTAAAAAACATGCAAATGAGGTAAATCTGCCATCCAGGAAGCTGGAATCAGGCCGTGCAGGACTAACATAATCTGCAGAAATGCACTCTGTTAGTAACCGAGTACATCTCTGCAAATTACAAAATGGAGACATGACAGCCCCAAAAAAGGCTGCATATCATTGAGGAAGCATGCCAATGGCCAAGTATAAGGCAATTGGCATTGCAAACAATACAAAAAATTAAAAAATCAACTTTTATTTTTTTTTTGCCGATATTGGCTGTGTAAGCATAGGGCAGCAGTGTGCAAACAGGATCGGGGGGAAATAAGACAACAAACCTAAAATAAGCTTTCTAACTAAAATCAGTATTCTGCCATGCAAGTCAATGTCAGGCAGAAGACAACTTAGCCAGTGAGTAGTGGTTGCTAAGGGGGGAGGCTCGGTGTGACACATGTAACTATGCATTAGCAGGCAATCCTATGCAAATGAGGAGAAGGATAGTGAATTCCAGTTTTCCCCAGTATATGAGGCAGGTCCCAGAAGTGTAAGAGTATGAATAGTTGGGTGCAAGACTAGGAGGTAGGTGACATCATGGGTGGGTATGTCAGGTATACTGTAAGTGGATTGGAGCCCTGTGGCTCATGTTTGCACCTAGAGCTAGGGGGTGTATCTAAACCTGCCTAGCACTCTTTAGAAAGTATAAGCGGGTGTGTGCACCACGTACCGGGTTTTACAGGAAGAAAAAAGAAGTTAAACCAGGAAATAGCAGCAGTGTGCATGTATGAGCACTCTGTTTGCGGGGCGTGCACATGGGCTTAAACAGGGAGGCAATGGGAAGGGAAAACAGCAGTAGGAAGGTATTCAAGGAGAACTAGCAAAGCTGGCAGGTGAAATGTATCAGAATCAGCCAATTACACAGGTAGCAGCCCAGCCCAGCACACCACTATAAACTAAGCAAACACCTTCCCCTCTGGTGTTTCCCACACTCTACACCACCAGTGTATACAAGCAGGGAAATTTTAACTAACAAACCTACAAAATGAGAAGGGCTGCAGCAGGCAACATAGAACAACATGTGCAAGAGGCTGTGGTTGGTGAAGATGTGAATGCTGCTGAACAACCTACAGTGAGGAGACAGAGAAGAGTGTACAGACCCAGGGTAACCTTCCAGGGGCTACATGAGCTGGAGATAGTGGAGCGCTATAGGGTGGACAGAGACCTCCTACAGCAAATTGTTGAGCTGTGCCGGCCACACCTGACACACCAAAGTGACCGAAGGGAACCCATCCCAGTGGATACCAAGGCATGTGTAGGCCTAGGTATACTAGCCACAGGTACCTCCCAAAGCACAATTGGGGATATAATGGGGATCTCACAGGCATCAGCATCCAGAGTATTCCACCAGTTCCTGGATGCCATGTCAGCACATGCCAGTGAGCACATATATTTCCTCAACACCCATGAGGTGTTGACCAGCAATATGTGTCTCTTCCATCAAATGGCAGAATACCCTGGGGTAGTGGGTGCTACAGACTGCACGCACATATGCATCAAAGCACCACCCAGTGAGCAGGGTAGGGCTTACATCAACTGCAGGGGCATCCTCTCCATCAACTGCCAGGTCATTTGTGATGCCTAGGGCATTATAATGAATGTGTGTGCTGGCTGCCCTGGAAGCTAAGATGATTCCCATATCTGGCATCTGATGCAGCTGTACCAGAGATTTTCCAATGGGGACATCCCCTATGGTCACCTAGTGGGGGATGCTGGGTACACATTGGAGCCATGGCTGAACCCATCAGAAATGCACACACACCTGAACAACAATGTCATAATGAGGCACACGCACAAACAAGAATCATAACAGAACATGTGTTTGGGATGCTCAAGTCATGGTTCCAGTGCCTGGACACATTTGGTGGAGCCTTGCAGTATTCACCAGCTACATGTACCCAAATTGTTATGGTATGTACTATGCTACACAACATGATCCTGCGGAAGCAGCTGCAGCAGGAACAGCACAGGACAGGGCCACAGAGCCCCCCACCATTGCCAAGGCCAGCACAGAGTGACTCAGAGGAGGAACAACCTGAGCCTGCACCTGAAGGCAGAAGGAGGCATGCACAGCATGCCGTGGCTTTGGCAGAGAGGCAACACATAGCACATACACTGACACAGTAGGAGCCCAGGAAAGGGAAACTCTCTCTGACTCGCACATACAGTAAAAGGGATGCCAAAAATGACACTACCTGTGCTTTACCATGTATAGGGAGTGTACTATAGTCAACCCTCCAGCATCATCCTCAATACTGACACAGCCGCAAGGTAAGTCACCCTTCCTATCAATCACTGAATGCAGTTGTATGGTCTGCTAGTTGTATCAATGGTATGGATGTGAACATGAAAGGAAGGGAATTGGGTGGCTGAATGGGATGGCAACAGATAGTGGACAGTTATATGGGCAGCATGAAACCATAAGAAATACTGGTATCAACAAAGTAGGCGGTAACAAACAAGGTAAAAAAAAAAAACACTGCAGGACATGTGCTGGCCCAAATGTGTATCCATAGAGCTCACACATGCATGTCATGGAGGTTCACATACCCAACAACAGTCCCACCCAGCCAGCAGGACAGGTGCAGATGAACACAATGAAAGGCTGTACTAAGGTCCTCAGGGTATGGCAATGGAGATCAACCCCCCCTCCAGACCTGCATGGAGTATAACGGGTCGGGAATTGGGATGTCATTCCTGAAGGGTAGGAAGTCTGAAATGGCAATGTAGGTCAATAAAACTAATAAACTGTACTACACTGATATTCCTGTAGTCTGCAGGATAGGTCAGAATACAGATTTAAAAGGAAGCCAACAGACTACCAGAAATAACAGTGTGGTCAAAGCAAATGTCCACAGTTGCCAGGTGTGCCCCGCCACCAAACCCTATGTAGAAATGTATTAGCATCCATGTGTTGGAGTAATAACAGTGAGCACAGAGTACCCGAGCATGCAAAAATTGTTTCATGTGTGCAATATGCAGAGCTCTGAGTGTCAGGCTGATGTGTGGAAGCCAAAAGGTTACCTGAAATATCAGGTGGGTATAGCAGAAATGTCCACAATTGTCAGGTGTGCCCCAATCCTATGTAGTAGGGCAGTAGCATCTATGTGTGGGTATCACAGCAGCAGAGCACAGAGTACCTGAGACGCCCCAATTATAACGATGGAATGTTGCATGTGTACAATATACAAAGATCTGAGTGTCAGGTTGTTGTGTGGAAGGCAACAGAGTACCTGACATATCAGGTGGTTGTAGGAAATGTCCACAGTTGTGATGCGTGCCCCCACCAAGCCTATGTAGAAATGTATTACCAGCCATGTGTTGGAGTAATAACAGTGAGCACCGAGTACCTGAGCTCGTCAAATCAGCAAGATGGATAATTGCATGTCTACAATAGGCAGAGCTCTGTGTGTTAGGTAGTTCTGAGTGGTATGTTGTGTGAAAGTGTTCAGCAAATAGCCATGGATGGTGTGTCCTGGTGTCCAATGGTCAGTACTGCTGATGACCGGGCCAAGTCCACACAACAGCAGTGCCAAACAGACTGGTATCCTGCAAGATATGTTGCAGCAGTAGTCCATATGATTTGTACAGATGTCATCTGGAAGATGGACACGGTATGAGTGTTGGCCCAGATGTACACACAGTACACAGGTGGAAGTACCATAGAGAGAGACTGTTTAATATTTCACAGTGAAATGGAGACACCCTCTGTTTGTACATACAGGTTCACAGCACATCAGTTGGTTGTGTAGTATGGGAAACTAAGATGTACTGTGGGCAAACACTGGCAGACCACAAAAGGCAGAGGTATGATGTATATAGAAGCTGCTGATGTCCACCCACTAGCCACCAGCAGGAGAAAGGGTCATGTATACCTGTGAGGCAGTTGCAAGTAGCTACCCTAGCACACATGCAGCCAGTCCAGCCCAACATCAACCTCAGGTAACACACAGGCCACCTCTGTGCTGTTGTGAATGAGTGCAATATGATCCCCACATTACTATGTGAATACTCACAGAATGAAACATGCTGAAGAGGTGTCCCATGCAGGTGTGTCCATAGCTATATGATGCACCCTACCAGCATCCACACCAATGGAATGATAAGGACAGAAACAATTGCCATCACCACCTTGCACACCTATACTGTCGCCGCAGGGGAATACATTGCCTTGTAGCCTGGGTCTGAACAACTGACAGAATGCACTGGCCTGCTACAGATAGCCTGCATCAGTACACAATGCCTCACTGTCCTCTGTCACAGGTCTGTGTCATGCCTGTACCACCACTGTATGTTACCCCAATGGACTCCCACATAATGACAAAACACAGTCCACAGAACACAAATGCAAGGACATGTTGACAAATCCCAGTAGTATGTCCATCATGTTCCAGTGCATGAACTGTGGACCAACCTGTACATACTGCTGGGATGGTGTGGCAACTATAGGAATACCTATCAGATATCATGTGCAAAATGGTAGGAAGAGGACAGATTAACAGAGGGGGGTAGCATCGCCACCATGGAGTGTGTGAAGGGTGAAACCCTGATGTGTGCACATACTTATCATGGCTGCAAACACTGGGATGGGTGGCCACAAGTCTGCTTGCAAACCAAATTATGAAGGGTTAATGAACAGAATAATGAGCCCTGCCTCTGTGAGGAATGGCCACAGCACGACATGGCCATCCTGTCATGGCGATAATTGTACAGGCATGGGACCCACAGCCACAACAGCACCAAGGTGCTGGACCATATACACAGACCCATCAGCAAGTGTCTGCAGTTTCCACACCAGAATGACATGAGTGTGCAAGAATATGTAGGTTGCACACCACAATACTGGGCAAAGCTGCATTCAACTTGTAATCCCCAGGAACCTACTGCCAGCAAAGATGTATACCTGTCAGTAGTTGATGACATAAAACATCAGAGGGTAAAACACCACATATCACTGAGTATGCCTGCCAACACCAAAACCATGTAGCAAAAGCACCACAGGCATAATTAGCAACACATTTCACTACCCTTTGCCAAATGTCAACCCACACTGTTAACCAATCTACAGATATCCTGCAGAATCAGGTTACTAGCTGTAGGTGCAGAGCACAAATACCTGCACTGGAGTACAACCTACCTGGAATAGAGTCACACATGCAATACAGACAATCATACTGGGCATGTTCACACACTTAGAGAAGAGAAGGTCATGTCAGAAAACAAATTACAGAAGGGTCATACTGGGTATGCTCACACACTTAGAGAAATGAAACCCATGTCTGGAAACAACTGTGGACTATACACAGCAGTCAATCACAGATGTCTGTGCAAACACTCCACATTACACACCAGTCATGCTCTGCACACACACAGGATGAGAATATGCACATATATCCAAGGACAGCACACTATAACAGCTCAAACATACACATAATAGATGTGAGAAGAGAATGACAGACAGTGACAGACAGCTCCCCTCTCATGAGGCCTGTCCCACACAGCACAGCCTCATTATGCAAAAACATATGATGTGCAAATGTCCATTACTGTACACAGTTGCCCCTGTTAGCCTTCCAGACAGTACATCTTTCATTGCCTTTCTTTGACAAGCCTGCTAATGTCATTCCCTGTAAAATACACCTTTGGTGAAGGAGCATCCCAGTAATCTCTGTGGCATGTTCTGTAACTGTGTAATGCTCTAATGTGCTGTAGTAGTTAGGTAGGTGTTCTAATCCCATTCATGGAAACTGTGAGGCTGTGTGTGCTTGTGCATATGTGTAGGGCCCAATGCTTTTGAGGACAGTCAGTACACCTTTCATTGCCTGTCTTTGATAAGCCTGCTGATGTCATTCCCTGTGAAATATACCTTTGGTGAAGGATTATCCCAGTAATCTCCGTGGTGAGTTCTGTAACTG
>NC_056726.1:409513768-409558768 GCF_019279795.1 Protopterus annectens | reverse complement strand
ATCCAACGGCCCTTGTTCTACCTAGCAACAAAATAAATATCTTCTGCTAGGCTCAAACCCAGGACCCTGCACACCATAGCCAAAGTTTTCAGACATACATAACCATGGTGTATTCACAAATATATAATTGAGCACAGTCATTCAACAGTACATAGAATGTATTTCAACATGTAGATATATATGTGTGCGTTTACATATCTATAACTAAATAGATATATACCTATCCCTCTCTGTATTGCACATCTATATATATAGACATACACACACACACACACACACACACACATATATATATATATATATATATATATATATATATATATATATATACACACAAATATGTGTGTGTGTGAGTGTGTGTGAGTGTGTGAGTGTGTGTGTGTGTGTGTGTGTGTGTGTGTGTGTGTGTGTATATATATATATATATATATATATATATATATATATATATATATGAATGTAAGCCTCCCTGCCGTGAACGAAAGCAAAATAGAAATGTGAAAAATCACCCCAGGAGCGAAGCCGAAGAATTAAAGACCAAATATCCTCTGTAGAGCTTTGTTGAAAGGGAAGTAAAATCCAATGCAGTACGCCAACACGTAATGATGCACCGTTCGGTGCAAAAATATTCCTTGTAGTTACGTCAATTCGGCAAAACAAGATAAGTCCACAATGTTAGCAAAAACCATTCGGCACTGTGATAAATAACATAAGCTGTTTATTAAAGGATTGTGAGCGCTTTCGCGGGCATCACACCCGCTTCTTCAGACAAACATTAAAAACTCATTTTAAGCATCATTAAAAAGCATTTCAAATTAAGCTAACATCCAATACAAAAACAGTCTCCCACTCATGTGACACAAGCCCGAGAGTGTTTCAATGCGATGCTACCTTTTAAAGCAACAGCCTTTCGTTATCCAACATAAATGCAGTATGATAGGTATTTTTACAAATCACACAGCTAAAAACAATAAAAATTACAATATTAAAAAAAGAATCCATAAAAATATTCACATTAATGAACTGTAATAAAGCCATCAATATTGTATAAGTCCATTTAAATAAAAAATACCATTAATATAGTTGAATACACATAGTACAGATTGATCCCTTGATATATGAATGATTAACGGACTGCTGCTTAAAAATGCATGCTCACTACAGATGGTAACAGATAAAGTTGTATCTGTGAACATACTAAACATAAATTACTAATAACAACTACATGAATACAGCATTACAAAATACATATAAGGATACATAAAAGTAGTCACAACCTATATACAAAGAGTGTGCATGTCTGAGTGAATGTCAGCATAATTACTGAACACTTGATTAAAATAATCACAACATATATACAAAAATATATATATATATAGAGATATATGTGTCTGAGTGAATGCTGAATAAAGATACTTGTCTGAATATAAAAATAGTAAATAACTCTATATTTCATCTATCTAATAGGTCTACCTTTTAAATACGATTTAATCAACATAAATTACTAATAACAACTACATGAATACAGCATATCAAAATACATATGAGAATACATAAAAAGTCACAACCTATATACAAAAATTGTGCATGTCTGAGTGAATATCAGCATAATTACTGAATACTTGATTAAAATAATCACAACATACATATAAAAATATATAAAGATATATGTGTCTGAGTGAATGCTGAATAAGGATACTTGTCTGAATATAAACATAGTAAATAACTCTATATTCCATCTATCTAATAGGTCTAGCTTTTAAATACGGTTTAATGGATAGTACCTCATTCAGACCTTTCTCCTTATGGGCAGCTAGCCTGCAAATCCATTTCAATTCGGCTAGTTCTGTTCTATTAACTATGTCTCCTGCCCTCTCACCTTCCTTTATTACTTGTAGAACTTGGAATAAAAAGGTATGGTTTTCCCCTTCCCTGATAGTGTGCTTTGCCAGCGCACTATACTCTTGTTTCCTGGCTAAACAGTATCCATGGTCTCTTACTCTTTCCTTCAGAGTCCTGTTAGTTTTTCCCACATAGAAGGAAAAACAACACACGCAGTGGGCTACATATATGATATTCCTAGTGTTGCAGTCACTATTACAATTGATGGTCCAAAGATGTCCCGTAATGGGATGTCTAAAATAATGGGACTCATCAATAAACTTGCACTGCTGACATTTACCACATTTACCGGTCCGTTCTAATCCAGTTCTGGGCTCTTGAATATTGGGGGAGGCACTACATAATAACTTTTTTAAATTATGCATATTACTGTAAGTAAATGATGGAGCCTGTCCTACCAATTCACATATCTGATTATCAGCTGTTAATATATTCCAATGTTTTTTAATGGAATCCTGGATGACACTCAGTCCTCTGCCATACGGTAATATCATACCCAATGATCGTTTGCTTGTACTATTCTTTGGTTCCACCTCCTGGTCCGAATTTTCTGAGTAATAAGGTTTCGCTCTATGTTGTCTTAGGGAACTCATTTGCCTATATACTCTGTTGATTTCATCCTGTGTGTATCCTCTCGTAATGAATCCTTCACTAAGTTCAGCTAAGCCTGCCTGGTAGTCATCTGTCATCGTGGAAAGGCGTGAAATTCGCATAGCCTGACCTTTAATGATGTTATTAAAGATATGTGAATGATGCATACTGTTTCTGTGGAGGAACGACACTCTATAACATGGTTTGCGATGTACTTTAGTGTTAATCTCTTGGTTTACCTTAAACACTGTTACATCTAAAAAATCAATGTGGGTAGATGAAAGATTCATGGTAAACGTCAAAAAAGAACTACAAGAGTTAAGTCCATGATAAAACGTATCAAGTTGTTCTAGGGTCCCTTTCCACAGAAAGAAAAGATCATCCACAAACCTCTTGTAGAATTGAATATGCGAATTCCGAGTGATGTAAGTATCCTCAAAGGTCGCCATGACCAAATTGGCATAGCTGTTGGCACAGCTAGTGCCCATGGCGACCCCTTTCACCTGTTTATAACAGGTTTCACCATATAAAAAGATATTATTTTCAAGTACGATTTCCATTAAGAGTGACAAATAGTCAATCTTGGGTGTAGAGAACTGTGAATGATTAACTAAATAAGATTGTAAAAATCGTATGCCCTCACTATTGGGTATACAAGTGAACAATGAGTTCACATCCATAGTGACAAAAAGGATATCACAAATAGTAGTCGGATCCAGTGTTGAAATGTTAGTATACAGTTCCCTCAAGAACTGTTCCGTATCCTGCAGGATACAATCAGAAGACCTAACGACATCTTTCAGTTCTTGGTCCAAAAGTATAGATATTGGCTCAGTGAGCCAACCTGAACCAGCAACTATGGGTCTCAGATCAGGCTTCAGTGGATTTTTGTGAATCTTGGGAAGCCCTGAAATGGTAGGAATCAATGGATTTTGTACTTGTAGGAATTTAAAGATATCCTCTGTCATACATCCTGTCTGTCTACACTCCAATAGAGTCCTATCTATACTCTCTTTCATAGTAAATACACAGTTAGTGGATACTATTTCATAAGCATCTGTGCTCAACATGCTGGTCATTTTAAGTGATAGTAACAGGTATCGAGTACTACAATGGGGCCCCCTTTGTCAGCGGGCCTGATGGTTATCTCTCTGTTATTTCTAAGAGTTTGTAGTGCTTCAGTTTGTGACCTGGTTAAATTACTATCTAAGTCATGAAAATGTACACTGTTACTATTATATAGATCTTTCTCCACTGCTTTAATAAATATGTCAACATGGTTGTTCATTGGTGGCATATATGAACTCTTTCTTCTAGTGAGTGTATTAACGTCCAAAGAAGAACTAACATCGTCATTACTGTCATGAAAGAGCAATTTCAAGCAAACATTCCTTGCAAAGACTCTCAACGCTATAATGAGCTGACTCAAGTCAATATTTGTGGTAGGGATAAATGACATACCTTTGTTCAACACCTCTATCTCAGAAGTGGACAGTGAATAATCTGAGATGTTATATACAAGAGAGTTCAACCCCAAAAAGTCTGAAGTGTTTGCTGATATCCCATTTGAGGATCTTTCCTCTTGGCTCCTTTGAGATTGTCGTTCTCCAGAGATCTTTTCCTGTTCTGTCTTATGGGAAAAGGAGCCTCAGTGGGATTGTGTGTCTCAACTCTCTCGAGTTGTATCTTTCTCCTAACGGCTCCTGCCAGAGTAGTACTGCTGATAGATGGACACGGATTGTCCAATGATGTAACACCTCCAATCACCCCCTCACTGGGAGTGGTATACAGAGATGAAGTATGACTTTCCACTGGTGAAGTGATAGCCTCATTGTTTGCCGCTAGTGAAACCTCCGTACTAGGTAGGATAGGCCTGTTAACTTCTCTGTTCCCTATTATAACAGACTGTGAGTCCTCACCAATGTTGGGTAGTGTTACAGTTCTATTTACAGAAGGCATATTAACAGAAGGTTTTCTTTTGCCAATTAAACTACTCGTAGGCAAGTTTCTGGCCAAGGTGGATTCAGATCTTCTTGCTTCAGTATGAGGTTCCTCCTCTCGACGTCGTTCTAGGCCAAACAAACACATTTTGTTCGGCAAAGTCCTTCATGTCTCGCCCAGCTTCTTGCGTTTGTTGTTTAGTAAATTATGCTCATAACGACCAACCCGATCTAAAAGTTCGTGTATGTATAGATCAGTGGGACCATCTCCCATAGCTGTTAACAACTGTTCTTGGCAACTACTAATATTAGTTTTACATTCAGTCTCGATAGGGAGGAAAAATCAATTAATAATTGCATGTAAGCCCGGCTAGCATTGAGATTAATCTGTTGCCACTTGTGTAATAAAACTGGATAAAGATTTCCGTATGTGGGCATATTGAGGATACGCAAGCCCCTCGGTACAATGCCCTTTGCAAGACTAGCCTCCATATGATATCTTTGGGCTTGCAAGCGTTTAAACTTGTATAGTTCATTCTCCAAGTCTCTTTTAATCGACCTCGCTAGAGCCTCATTAGTCGGTGTATGTTCCGTGTTGTCAAGTTGTGAATGGCCGTCAAAGTTGACCAACGGATTGCCATTCTCTCCTATTAAATTCAAGAGTCTGTTACCAAATGAATTGGAACTATCAGTCCCATCGGTCGGCTCTCCGCTCCTTCCATTCCCTCTAATGATATGAATGTAAGCCTCCCTGCCGTGAACGAAAGCAAAATAGAAATGTGAAAAATCACCCCAGGAGCGGTCAAGAATTAGAGACCAAATATCCGCCGTAGGTCTTTGTTGAATGCGAAGTAAAATCCGCTGCAGTACGCCAACACGTAATGATGCACCGCTCGGTGCAAAAATATTCCTTGTAGTTACGTCAATTCGCAAAACAAGATAAGTCCACAATGTTAGCAAAAACCATTCGGTACTATGATAAATAACATAAGCTGTTTATTAAAGGATTGTGAGCGCTTTCGCGGGCATCACACCCGCTTCTTCAGACAAACATTAAAAACTCATTTTAAGCATCATTAAAAAGCATTTCAAATTAAGCTAACATCCAATCCAAAAACAATCTCCCACTCATGTGACACAAGCCCAAGAGTGTTTCAATGCGATGCTCTCTTTTAAAGCAACAGCCTTTCGTTGTCCAACATAAATGCAGCATGATAGGTATTTTTAAAAATCACACAGCTAAAAGCAATAAAGAGTTATAATATTAAAAAGAATCCATAAAAATATTCACATTAATAAACTGTAATAAAGTCATCAATATTGTGTAAGTCCATTTAAATAAAAAATACCATTAATATAGTTGAATACACATAGTACAGATTGGTCCCTTGATATATGAATGATTAACGGACTGCTGCTTAAAGATGCATGTTCACTGCAGATGTTAACATATAATGTTGTATCTGTGAACATACTAAACATAAATTACTAATAACAACTACATAAATACAACATTACAAAATACATATAAGGATACATAAAAGTAGTCACAACCTATATACAAAGAGTGTGCATGTCTGAGTGAATGTCAGCATAATTACTGAACACTTGATTAAAATAATCACAACATATATACAAAAATATATATATATATAGAGATATATGTGTCTGAGTGAATGCTGAATAAAAATACTTGTCTGAATATAAAAATAGTAAATAACTCTATATTCCATCTATCTAATAGGTCTACCTTTTAAATACAGTTTAATCAACATAAATCACTAATAACAACTGCATGAATACAGCATTACAAAATACATATAAGGATACATAAAAATAGTCACAACCTATATACAAAAGTGTGCATGTCTGAGTGAATGTCAGCATAATTACTGAATACTTGATTAAAATAATCACAACATACATACAAAAATATATAAGGATATAAGTGTCTGAGTGAATGCTGAATAAAGATACTTGTCTGAATATAAAAATAGTAAATAACTCTATATTCCATCTATCTAATAGGTCTAGCTTTTAAATACGGTTTAATGGATAGTACCTCATTCAGACCTTTCTCCTTATGGGCAGCTAGCCTACAAATCCATTTCAATTCGGCTAGTTCTGTTCTATTAACTATGTCTCCTGCCCTCTCACCTTCCTTTATTACTTGTAGAACTTGGAATAAAAGGTATGGTTTTCCCCTTCCTGATAGTGTGCTTTGCCAGCGCACTATACTCTTGTTTCCTGGCTAAACAGTATCCATGGTCTCTTACTCTTTCCTTCAGAGTCCTGTTAGTTTTTCCCACATAGAAGGAAAAACAACACATGCAGTGGGCTACATATATGATATTCCTAGTGTTGCAGTCACTATTGCAATTGATGGTCCAAAGATGTCCCGTAATGGGATGTCTAAAATAATGGGACTCATCAATAAATTTACACTGCTGACATTTACCACATTTGCCAGTCCGTTCTAATCCAGTTCTGGGCTCTTGAATATTGGGTGAGGCACTACATAATAACTTTTTTAGATTATGCATATTACTGTAAGTAAATGATGGAACTTGTCCTACCAATTCACATATCTGATTGTCAGCTGTTAATATATTCCAATGTTTTTTAATGGAATCCTGGATGACACTCAGTCCTCTGCCATACGGTAGTATCATACCCAATGATCGTTTGCTTGTACTATTCTTTGGTTCCACCTCCTGGTCCGAGTTTTCTGAGTAATAAGGTTTCGCTCTATGTTGTCTTAGGGAACTCATTTGCCTATATACTCTATTGATTTCATCCTGTGTATATCCTCTCGTAATAAATCCTTCACTAAGTTCAGCTAAGCCTACCTGATAGTCATCTGTCATCGTGGAAAGGCGTGAAATTCGCATAGCCTGACCTTTAATGATGTTATTGAAGATATGTGTATGGTGCATGCTGTTTCTGTGGAGGAATGACACTCTATAACATGGTTTGCGATGTACTTTAGTGTTAATCTCTTGGTTTACCTTAAACACTGTTACATCTAAAAATCAATGTGGGTAGATGAAAGATTCATGGTAAACGTCAAAAAAGAACTACAAGAGTTAAGTCCATGATAAAACGTATCAAGTTGTTCTAGGGTCCCTTTCCACAGAAAGAAAAGATCATCCACAAACCTCTTGTAGAATTGAATATGCGAATTCCGACTGATGTAAGTATCCTCAAAGGTCGCCATGACCAAATTGGCATAGCTGTTGGCACAGCTAGTGCCCATGGCGACCCCTTTCACCTGTTTATAACAGGTTTCACCATATAAAAAGATATTATTTTCAAGTACGATTTCCATTAAGAGTGACAAATAGTTAATCTTAGGAGTAGAGAACTGTGAATGATTAACTAAATAAGATTGAAAAAATCGTATGCCCTCACTATTGGGTATACAAGTGAACAATGAGTTCACATCCATAGTGACAAAAAGGATATCACAAATTGTAGTCGGATCCAGTATTGAAGTGTTAGTATACAGTTCCCTCAAGAACTGTTCCGTATCCTGCAAGATACAATCAGAAGACCTAACAACATCTTTCAGTTCTTGGTCCAAAAGTATAGATATTGGCTCAGTGAGCCAACCTGAACCAGCAACTATGGGTGTCAGATCAGGCTTCAGTGGATTTTTGTGAATCTTGGGAAGCCCTGAAATGGTAGGAATCAATGGATTTTGTACTTGTAGGAATTTAAAGATATCCTCTGTCATACATCCTGTCTGTCTACACTCCAATAGAGTCCTATCTATACTCTCTTTCATAGTAAATACACAGTTAGTGGATACTATTTCATAAGCATCTGTGCTCAACATGCTGGTCATTTTAAGTGATAGTAACAGGTATCGAGTACTACAATGGGGCCCCCTTTGTCAGCGGGCCTGATGGTTATCTCTCTGTTATTTCTAAGAGTTTGTAGTGCTTCAGTTTGTGACCTGGTTAAATTACTATCTAAGTCATGAAAATGTACACTGTTACTATTATATAGATCTTTCTCCACTGCTTTAATAAATATGTCAACATGGTTGTTCATTGGTGGCATATATGAACTCTTTCTTCTAGTGAGTGTATTAACGTCCAAAGAAGAACTAACATCGTCATTACTGTCATGAAAGAGCAATTTCAAGCAAACATTCCTTGCAAAGACTCTCAACGCTATAATGAGCTGACTCAAGTCAATATTTGTGGTAGGGATAAATGACATACCTTTGTTCAACACCTCTATCTCAGAAGTGGACAGTGAATAATCTGAGATGTTATATACAAGAGAGTTCAACCCCAAAAAGTCTGAAGTGTTTGCTGATATCCCATTTGAGGATCTTTCCTCTTGGCTCCTTTGAGATTGTCGTTCTCCAGAGATCTTTTCCTGTTCTGTCTTATGGGAAAAGGAGCCTCAGTGGGATTGTGTGTCTCAACTCTCTCGAGTTGTATCTTTCTCCTAACGGCTCCTGCCAGAGTAGTACTGCTGATAGATGGACACGGATTGTCCAATGATGTAACACCTCCAATCACCCCCTCACTGGGAGTGGTATACAGAGATGAAGTATGACTTTCCACTGGTGAAGTGATAGCCTCATTGTTTGCCGCTAGTGAAACCTCCGTACTAGGTAGGATAGGCCTGTTAACTTCTCTGTTCCCTATTATAACAGACTGTGAGTCCTCACCAATGTTGGGTAGTGTTACAGTTCTATTTACAGAAGGCATATTAACAGAAGGTTTTCTTTTGCCAATTAAACTACTCGTAGGCAAGTTTCTGGCCAAGGTGGATTCAGATCTTCTTGCTTCAGTATGAGGTTCCCTCCTCTCGGACGTCGTTCTAGGCCAAACAAACACATTTTGTTCGGCAAAGTCCTTCATGTCTCGGCCCAGCTTCTTGCGTTTGTTGTTTAGTAAATTATGCTCATAACGACCAACCCGATCTAAAAGTTCGTGTATGTATAGATCAGTGGGACCATCTCCCATAGCTGTTAACAACTGTTCTTGGCAACTACTAATATTAGTTTTACATTCAGTCTCGATAGGGAGGAAAAAATCAATTAATAATTGCATGTAAGCCCGGCTAGCATTGAGATTAATCTGTTGCCACTTGTGTAATAAAACCAGATAAAGATTTCCGTATGTGGGCATGTTGAGGATACGCAAGCCCTCGGTACAATGCCCTTTGCAAGACTAGCCTCCATATGATATCTTTGGGCTTGCAAGCGTTTAAACTTGTATAGTTCATTCTCCAAGTCTCTTTTAATCGACCTCGCTAGAGCCTCATTAGTCGGTGTATGTTCCGTGTTGTCAAGTTGTGAATGGCCGTCAAAGTTGACCAACGGATTGCCATTCTCTCCTATTAAATTCAAGAGTCTGTTACCAAATGAATTGGAACTATCAGTCCCATCGGGTCGGCTCTCCGCTCCTTCCATTCCCTCTAATGATATGAATGTAAGCCTCCCTGCCGTGAACGAAAGCAAAATAGAAATATGATAAATCACCCCAGGAGCGAAGCCGAAGAATTAAAGACCAAATATCCTCTGTAGAGCTTTGTTGAAAGGGAAGTAAAATCCAATGCAATACGCCAACACGTAATGATGCACCGTTCGGTGCAAAAATATTGCTTGTAGTTACGTCTATTCGGCAAAACAAGATAAGTCCACAATGTTAGCAAAAACCATTCGGTACTATGATAAATAACATAAGCTGTTTATTAAAGGATTGTGAGCGCTCATGGCATCACACCCGCTTCTTCAGACAAACATTAAAAACTCATTTTAAGCATCATTAAAAAGCATTTCAAATTAAGCTAACATCCAATCCAAAAACAATCTCCCACTCATGTGACACAAGCCCAAGAGTGTTTCAATGCGATGCTCTCTTTTAAAGCAACAGCCTTTCGTTGTCCAACATAAATGCAGCATGATAGGTATTTTTAAAAATCACACAGCTAAAAGCAATAAAGAGTTATAATATTAAGTTATAATATTAAAAAGAATCCATAAAAATATTCACATTAATAAACTGTAATAAAGTCATCAATATTGTGTAAGTCCATTTAAATAAAAAATACCATTAATATAGTTGAATACACATAGTACAGATTGGTCCCTTGATATATGAATGATTAACGGACTGCTGCTTAAAGATGCATGTTCACTGCAGATGTTAACATATAATGTTGTATCTGTGAACATACTAAACATAAATTACTAATAACAACTACATGAATACAGCATTACAAAATACATATAAGGATACATAAAAGTAGTCACAACCTATATACAAAGAGTGTGCATGTCTGAGTGAATGTCAGCATAATTACTGAACACTTGATTAAAATAATCACAACATATATACAAAAATATATATATATATATAGAGATATATGTGTCTGAGTGAATGCTGAATAAAAATACTTGTCTGAATATAAAAATAGTAAATAACTCTATATTCCATCTATCTAATAGGTCTACCTTTTAAATACAGTTTAATCAACATAAATCACTAATAACAACTGCATGAATACAGCATTACAAAATACATATAAGGATACATAAAAATAGTCACAACCTATATACAAAAAGTGTGCATGTCTGAGTGAATGTCAGCATAATTACTGAATACTTGATTAAAATAATCACAACATACATACAAAAATATATAAGGATATAAGTGTCTGAGTGAATGCTGAATAAAGATACTTGTCTGAATATAAAAATAGTAAATAACTCTATATTCCATCTATCTAATAGGTCTAGCTTTTAAATACGGTTTAATGGATAGTACCTCATTCAGACCTTTCTCCTTATGGGCAGCTAGCCTACAAATCCATTTCAATTCGGCTAGTTCTGTTCTATTAACTATGTCTCCTGCCCTCTCACCTTCCTTTATTACTTGTAGAACTTGGAATAAAAAGGTATGGTTTTCCCCTTCCCTGATAGTGTGCTTTGCCAGCGCACTATACTCTTGTTTCCTGGCTAAACAGTATCCATGGTCTCTTACTCTTTCCTTCAGAGTCCTGTTAGTTTTTCCCACATAGAAGGAAAAACAACACACGCAGTGGGCTACATATATGATATTCCTAGTGTTGCAGTCACTATTGCAATTGATGGTCCAAAGATGTCCCGTAATGGGATGTCTGAAATAATGGGACTCATCAATAAACTTACACTGCTGACATTTACCACATTTACCAGTCCGTTCTAGTCCAGTTCTGGGCTCTTGAATATTGGGTGAGGCACTACATAATAACTTTTTTAGATTATGCATATTACTGTAAGTAAATGATGGAACTTGTCCTACCAATTCACATATCTGATTGTCAGCTGTTAATATATTCCAATGTTTTTTAATGGAATCTTGGATGACACTCAGTCCTCTGCCATACGGTAGTATCATACCCAATGATCGTTTGCTTGTACTATTCTTTGGTTCCACCTCCTGGTCCGAGTTTTCTGAGTAATAAGGTTTCGCTCTATGTTGTCTTAGGGAACTCATTTGCCTATATACTCTATTGATTTCATCCTGTGTATATCCTCTCGTAATAAATCCTTCACTAAGTTCAGCTAAGCCTACCTGATAGTCATCTGTCATCGTGGAAAGGCGTGAAATTCGCATAGCCTGACCTTTAATGATGTTATTGAAGATATGTGTATGGTGCATGCTGTTTCTGTGGAGGAATGACACTCTATAACATGGTTTGCGATGTACTTTAGTGTTAATCTCTTGGTTTACCTTAAACACTGTTACATCTAAAAAATCAATGTGGGTAGATGAAAGATTCATGGTAAACGTCAAAAAAGAACTACAAGAGTTAAGTCCATGATAAAACGTATCAAGTTGTTCTAGGGTCCCTTTCCACAGAAAGAAAAGATCATCCACAAACCTCTTGTAGAATTGAATATGCGAATTCCGAGTGATGTAAGTATCCTCAAAGGTCGCCATGACCAAATTGGCATAGCTGTTGGCACAGCTAGTGCCCATGGCGACCCCTTTCACCTGTTTATAACAGGTTTCACCATATAAAAAGATATTATTTTCAAGTACGATTTCCATTAAGAGTGACAAATAGTCAATCTTGGGAGTAGAGAATTGTGAATGATTAACTAAATAAGATTGTAAAAAACGTATGCCCTCACTATTGGGTATACAAGTGAACAATGAGTTCACATCCATAGTGACAAAAAGGATATCACAAATAGTAGTCGGATCCAGTGTTGAAATGTTGGTGTACAGTTCCGTCAAGAACTGTTCCGTATCCTGAAGGATACAATCAGAAGATCTGACTACATCTTTCAGTTCTTGGTCCAAAAGTATAGATATTGGCTCAGTGAGTCAACCTGAACCAGCAACTATAGGTCTCAAATCAGGCTTCAGTGGATTTTTGTGAATCTTGGGAAGCCCTGAAATGGTGGGAATCAATGGATTTTGTACTTGTAGGAATTTGAAGATATCCTCTGTCATACATCCTGTCTGTCTACACTCCAATAGAGTCCTATCTATACTCTCTTTCATAGTAATTACACAGTTAGTGGATACTATTTCATAAGCATCTGTGCTCAACATGCTGGTCATTTTTAAGTGATAGTAACAGGTATCGAGTACTACAATGGGGCCCCCTTTGTCAGCGGGCCTGATGGTTATCTCTCTGTTATTTCTAAGAGTTTGTAGTGCTTCAGTTTGTGACCTGGTTAAATTACTATCTAAGTCATGAAAATGTACACTGTTACTATTATATAGATCTTTCTCCACTGCTTTAATAAATATGTCAACATGGTTGTTCATTGGTGGCATATATGAACTCTTTCTTCTAGTGAGTGTATTAACGTCCAAAGAAGAACTAACATCGTCATTACTGTCATGAAAGAGCAATTTCAAGCAAACATTCCTTGCAAAGACTCTCAACGCTATAATGAGCTGACTCAAGTCAATATTTGTGGTAGGGATAAATGACATACCTTTGTTCAACACCTCTATCTCAGAAGTGGACAGTGAATAATCTGAGATGCTATATACAAGAGAGTTCAACCCCAAAAAGTCTGAAGTGTTTGCTGATATCCCATTTGAGGATCTTTCCTCTTGGCTCCTTTGAGATTGTCGTTCTCCAGAGATCTTTTCCTGTTCTGTCTTATGGGAAAAGGAGCCTCAGTGGGATTGTGTGTCTCAACTCTCTCGAGTTGTATCTTTCTCCTAACGGCTCCTGCCAGAGTAGTACTGCTGATAGATGGACACGGATTGTCCAATGATGTAACACCTCCAATCACCCCCTCACTGGGAGTGGTATACAGAGATGAAGTATGACTTTCCACTGGTGAAGTGATAGCCTCATTGTTTGCCGCTAGTGAAACCTCCGTACTAGGTAGGATAGGCCTGTTAACTTCTCTGTTCCCTATTATAACAGACTGTGAGTCCTCACCAATGTTGGGTAGTGTTACAGTTCTATTTACAGAAGGCATATTAACAGAAGGTTTTCTTTTGCCAATTAAACTACTCGTAGGCAAGTTTCTGGCCAAGGTGGATTCAGATCTTCTTGCTTCAGTATGAGGTTCCCTCCTCTCGGACGTCGTTCTAGGCCAAACAAACACATTTTGTTCGGCAAAGTCCTTCATGTCTCGGCCCAGCTTCTTGCGTTTGTTGTTTAGTAAATTATGCTCATAACGACCAACCCAATCTAAAAGTTCGTGTATGTATAGATCAGTGGGACCATCTCCCATAGCTGTTAACAACTGTTCTTGGCAACTACTAATATTAGTTTTACATTCAGTCTCGATAGGGAGGAAAAAATCAATTAATAATTGCATGTAAGCCCGGCTAGCATTGAGATTAATCTGTTGCCACTTGTGTAATAAAACTGGATAAAGATTTCCGTATGTGGGCATATTGAGGATACGCAAGCCCCTCGGTACAATGCCCTTTGCAAGACTAGCCTCCATATGATATCTTTGGGCTTGCAAGCGTTTAAACTTGTATAGTTCATTCTCCAAGTCTCTTTTAATCGACCTCGCTAGAGCCTCATTAGTCGGTGTATGTTCCGTGTTGTCAAGTTGTGAATGGCCGTCAAAGTTGACCAACGGATTGCCATTCTCTCCTATTAAATTCAAGAGTCTGTTACCAAATGAATTGGAACTATCAGTCCCATCGGGTCGGCTCTCCGCTCCTTCCATTCCCTCTAATGATATGAATGTAAGCCTCCCTGCCGTGAACGAAAGCAAAATAGAAATGTGAAAAATCACCCCAGGAGCGAAGCCGAAGAATTAAAGACCAAATATCCTCTGTAGAGCTTTGTTGAAAGGGAAGTAAAATCCAATGCAGTACGCCAACACGTAATGATGCACCGTTCGGTGCAAAAATATTCCTTGTAGTTACGTCAATTCGGCAAAACAAGATAAGTCCACAATGTTAGCAAAAACCATTCGGTACTGTGATAGATAACATAAGCTGTTTATTAAAGGATTGTGAGCGCTTTCGCGGGCATCACACCCGCTTCTTCAGACAAACATTAAAAACTCATTTTAAGCATCATTAAAAAGCATTTCAAATTAAGCTAACATCCAATACAAAAACAGTCTCCCACTCATGTGACACAAGCCCGAGAGTGTTTCAATGCGATGCTACCTTTTAAAGCAACAGCCTTTCGTTATCCAACATAAATGCAGTATGATAGGTATTTTTACAAATCACACAGCTAAAAGCAATAAAAAGTTATAATATTAAAAAGAATCCATAAAAATATTCACATTAATAAACTGTAATAAAGTCATCAATATTGTATAAGTCCATTTAAATAAAAAATACCATTAATATAGTTGAATACACATAGTACAGATTGGTCCCTTGATATATGAATGATTAACGGACTGCTGCTTAAAGATGCATGTTCACTGCAGATGTTAACATATAATGTTGTATCTGTGAACATACTAAACATAAATTACTAATAACAACTACATAAATACAACATTACAAAATACATATGAGGGATACATAAAAATAGTCACAACCTATATACAAAAAGTGTGCATGTCTGAGTGAATGTCAGCATAATTACTGAATACTTGATTAGAATAATCACAACATAAATACAAAAATATATATATATATGAAGATATATGTGTCTAAGTGAATACTGAATAAAGATGCTTGTCTGAATATAAAAATAGTAAATAACTCTATATTTCATCTATCTAATAGGTCTACCTTTTAAATACAGTTTAATCAACATAAATCACTAATAACAACTGCATGAATACAGCATTACAAAATACATATAAGGATACATAAAAATAGTCACAACCTATATACAAAAAGTGTGCATGTCTGAGTGAATGTCAGCATAATTACTGAATACTTGATTAAAATAATCACAACATACATACAAAAATATATAAGGATATAAGTGTCTGAGTGAATGCTGAATAAAGATACTTGTCTGAATATAAAAATAGTAAATAACTCTATATTCCATCTATCTAATAGGTCTAGCTTTTAAATACGGTTTAATGGATAGTACCTCATTCAGACCTTTCTCCTTATGGGCAGCTAGCCTACAAATCCATTTCAATTCGGCTAGTTCTGTTCTATTAACTATGTCTCCTGCCCTCTCACCTTCCTTTATTACTTGTAGAACTTGGAATAAAAAGGTATGGTTTTCCCCTTCCCTGATAGTGTGCTTTGCCAGCGCACTATACTCTTGTTTCCTGGCTAAACAGTATCCATGGTCTCTTACTCTTTCCTTCAGAGTCCTGTTAGTTTTTCCCACATAGAAGGAAAAACAACACACGCAGTGGGCTACATATATGATATTCCTAGTGTTGCAGTCACTATTGCAATTGATGGTCCAAAGATGTCCCGTAATGGGATGTCTGAAATAATGGGACTCATCAATAAACTTACACTGCTGACATTTACCACATTTGCCAGTCCGTTCTAATCCAGTTCTGGGCTCTTGAATATTGGGGGAAGCACTACATAATAACTTTTTTAGACTATGCATATTACTGTAAGTAAATGATGGAACTTGTCCTACCAATTCACATATCTGATTATCAGCTGTTAATATATTCCAATGTTTTTTAATGGAATCCTGGATGACACTCAGTCCTCTGCCAAATGGTAATATCATGCCCAGTGGTCGTTTACTTATATTATTCTTTGATTCCACTTCCTGATCTGAGACTTCTGAGTAATAAGGTTTCGCTCTATGTTGTCTTAAAGAACTCATTTGTCTATATACTCTATTGATTTCATCCTGTGTGTATCCTCTCGTAATAAATCCTTCACTAAGTTCAGCTAAGCCTACCTGATAGTCATCTGTCATCGTGGAAAGGCGTGAAATTCGCATAGCCTGACCTTTAATGATGTTATTGAAGATATGTGTATGGTGCATGCTGTTTCTGTGGAGGAATGACACTCTATAACATGGTTTGCGATGTACTTTAGTGTTAATCTCTTGGTTTACCTTAAACACTGTTACATCTAAAAAATCAATGTGGGTAGATGAAAGATTCATGGTAAACGTCAAAAAAGAACTACAAGAGTTAAGTCCATGATAAAACGTATCAAGTTGTTCTAGGGTCCCTTTCCACAGAAAGAAAAGATCATCCACAAACCTCTTGTAGAATTGAATATGCGAATTCCGAGTGATGTAAGTATCCTCAAAGGTCGCCATGACCAAATTGGCATAGCTGTTGGCACAGCTAGTGCCCATGGCGACCCCTTTCACCTGTTTATAACAGGTTTCACCATATAAAAAGATATTATTTTCAAGTACGATTTCCATTAAGAGTGACAAATAGTCAATCTTGGGTGTAGAGAACTGTGAATGATTAACTAAATAAGATTGTAAAATCGTATGCCCTCACTATTGGGTATACATGTGAACAAAGAGTTCACATCCATAGTGACAAAAGGATATCACAAATAGTAGTCGGATCCAGTGTTGAAATGTTAGTATACAGTTCCCTCAAGAACTGTTCCGTATCCTGCAGGATACAATCAGAAGACCTAACGACATCTTTCAGTTCTTGGTCCAAAAGTATAGATATTGGCTCAGTGAGCCAACCTGAACCAGCAACTATGGGTCTCAGATCAGGCTTCAGTGGATTTTTGTGAATCTTGGGAAGCCCTGAAATGGTAGGAATCAATGGATTTTGTACTTGTAGGAATTTAAAGATATCCTCTGTCATACATCCTGTCTGTCTACACTCCAATAGAGTCCTATCTATACTCTCTTTCATAGTAAATACACAGTTAGTGGATACTATTTCATAAGCATCTGTGCTCAACATGCTGGTCATTTTTAAGTGATAGTAACAGGTATCGAGTACTACAATGGGGCCCCCTTTGTCAGCGGGCCTGATGGTTATCTCTCTGTTATTTCTAAGAGTTTGTAGTGCTTCAGTTTGTGACCTGGTTAAATTACTATCTAAGTCATGAAAATGTACACTGTTACTATTATATAGATCTTTCTCCACTGCTTTAATAAATATGTCAACATGGTTGTTCATTGGTGGCATATATGAACTCTTTCTTCTAGTGAGTGTATTAACGTCCAAAGAAGAACTAACATCGTCATTACTGTCATGAAAGAGCAATTTCAAGCAAACATTCCTTGCAAAGACTCTCAACGCTATAATGAGCTGACTCAAGTCAATATTTGTGGTAGGGATAAATGACATACCTTTGTTCAACACCTCTATCTCAGAAGTGGACAGTGAATAATCTGAGATGTTATATACAAGAGAGTTCAACCCCAGAAGTCTGAAGTGTTTGCTGATATCCCATTTGAGGATCTTTCCTCTTGGCTCCTTTGAGATTGTCGTTCTCCAGAGATCTTTTCCTGTTCTGTCTTATGGGAAAAGGAGCCTCAGTGGGATTGTGTGTCTCAACTCTCTCGAGTTGTATCTTTCTCCTAACGGCTCCTGCCAGAGTAGTACTGCTGATAGATGGACACGGATTGTCCAATGATGTAACACCTCCAATCACCCCCTCACTGGGAGTGGTATACAGAGATGAAGTATGACTTTCCACTGGTGAAGTGATAGCCTCATTGTTTGCCGCTAGTGAAACCTCCGTTACTAGGTAGGATAGGCCTGTTAACTTCTCTGTTCCCTATTATAACAGACTGTGAGTCCTCACCAATGTTGGGTAGTGTTACAGTTCTATTTACAGAAGGCATATTAACAGAAGGTTTTCTTTTGCCAATTAAACTACTCGTAGGCAAGTTTCTGGCCAAGGTGGATTCAGATCTTCTTGCTTCAGTATGAGGTTCCCTCCTCTCGGACGTCGTTCTAGGCCAAACAAACACATTTTGTTCGGCAAAGTCCTTCATGTCTCGGCCCAGCTTCTTGCGTTTGTTGTTTAGTAAATTATGCTCATAACGACCAACCCGATCTAAAAGTTCGTGTATGTATAGATCAGTGGGACCATCTCCCATAGCTGTTAACAACTGTTCTTGGCAACTACTAATATTAGTTTTACATTCAGTCTCGATAGGGAGGAAAAAATCAATTAATAATTGCATGTAAGCCCGGCTAGCATTGAGATTAATCTGTTGCCACTTGTGTAATAAAACTGGATAAAGATTTCCGTATGTGGGCATATTGAGGATACGCAAGCCCCTCGGTACAATGCCCTTTGCAAGACTAGCCTCCATATGATATCTTTGGGCTTGCAAGCGTTTAAACTTGTATAGTTCATTCTCCAAGTCTCTTTTAATCGACCTCGCTAGAGCCTCATTAGTCGGTGTATGTTCCGTGTTGTCAAGTTGTGAATGGCCGTCAAAGTTGACCAACGGATTGCCATTCTCTCCTATTAAATTCAAGAGTCTGTTACCAAATGAATTGGAACTATCAGTCCCATCGGGTCGGCTCTCCGCTCCTTCCATTCCCTCTAATGATATGAATGTAAGCCTCCCTGCCGTGAACGAAAGCAAAATAGAAATGTGAAAAATCACCCCAGGAGCGAAGCCGAAGAATTAAAGACCAAATATCCTCTGTAGAGCTTTGTTGAAAGGGAAGTAAAATCCAATGCAGTACGCCAACACGTAATGATGCACCGTTCGGTGCAAAAATATTCCTTGTAGTTACGTCAATTCGGCAAAACAAGATAAGTCCACAATGTTAGCAAAAACCATTCGGTACTGTGATAGATAACATAAGCTGTTTATTAAAGGATTGTGAGCGCTTTCGCGGGCATCACACCCGCTTCTTCAGACAAACATTAAAAACTCATTTTAAGCATCATTAAAAAGCATTTCAAATTAAGCTAACATCCAATACAAAAACAGTCTCCCACTCATGTGACACAAGCCCGAGAGTGTTTCAATGCGATGCTACCTTTTAAAGCAACAGCCTTTCGTTATCCAACATAAATGCAGTATGATAGGTATTTTTACAAATCACACAGCTAAAAGCAATAAAAAGTTATAATATTAAGTTATAATATTAAAAAGAATCCATAAAAATATTCACATTAATGAACTGTAATAAAGCCATCAATATTGTATAAGTCCATTTAAATAAAAAATACCATTAATATAGTTGAATACACATAGTACAGATTGATCCCTTGATATATGAATGATTAACGGACTGCTGCTTAAAAATGCATGCTCACTACAGATGGTAACAGATAAAGTTGTATCTGTGAACATACTAAACATAAATTACTAATAACAACTACATGAATACAGCATTACAAAATACATATAAGGATACATAAAAGTAGTCACAACCTATATACAAAGAGTGTGCATGTCTGAGTGAATGTCAGCATAATTACTGAACACTTGATTAAAATAATCACAACATATATACAAAAATATATATATATATAGAGATATATGTGTCTGAGTGAATGCTGAATAAAAATACTTGTCTGAATATAAAAATAGTAAATAACTCTATATTCCATCTATCTAATAGGTCTACCTTTTAAATACAGTTTAATCAACATAAATCACTAATAACAACTGCATGAATACAGCATTACAAAATACATATAAGGATACATAAAAATAGTCACAACCTATATACAAAAAGTGTGCATGTCTGAGTGAATGTCAGCATAATTACTGAATACTTGATTAAAATAATCACAACATACATACAAAAATATATAAGGATATAAGTGTCTGAGTGAATGCTGAATAAAGATACTTGTCTGAATATAAAAATAGTAAATAACTCTATATTCCATCTATCTAATAGGTCTACCTTTTAAATACGGTTTAATAGATAGTACCTCATTCAAACCTTTCTCCTTATGAGCAGCTAGCCTGCAAATCCATTTCAATTCGGCTAGTTCTGTTCTGTTAACTATGTCTCCTGCCCTTTCACCTTCATTTATTGCTTGTAGAACTTGGAATAAAAAGGTATGATTTTCCCCTTCCCTGATAGTGTGCTTTCCCAGCGCACTATACTCTTGTTTCCTAACTAAACAGTATCCATGATCTCTTACTCTTTCCTTCAGAGTCCTGTTGGTTTTTCCTACATAAAAGGAAAAACAACATACACAGTGAGCCACATATATAATATGTCTGGTGTTGCAGTCACTATTGCAATTGATGGTCCAAAGATGTCCCGTGATAGGATGTCTAAAATAATGGGATTCATCAATAAACTTACACTGCTGACATTTGCCACATTTACCGGTATGTTCTAATCCAGTTCTGGGCTCTGGAATGTTGGCGGAGGCACCACATAATAACTTTTTTAAATTATACATGTTACTGTAAGTGAATGATGGAGTTTGTCCTACCAAATCACATATCTGATTATCAGCTGTTAATATATTCCAATGTTTTTTAATGGAATCCTGGATGACACTCAGTCCTCTGCCATATGGTAGTATCATACCCAATGATCGTTTGCTTGTACTATTCTTTGGTTCCACCTCCTGGTCCGAGTTTTCTGAGTAATAAGGTTTCGCTCTATGTTGTCTTAGGGAACTCATTTGCCTATATACTCTATTGATTTCATCCTGTGTATATCCTCTCGTAATAAATCCTTCACTAAGTTCAGCTAAGCCTACCTGATAGTCATCTGTCATCGTGGAAAGGCGTGAAATTCGCATAGCCTGACCTTTAATGATGTTATTGAAGATATGTGTATGGTGCATGCTGTTTCTGTGGAGGAATGACACTCTATAACATGGTTTGCGATGTACTTTAGTGTTAATCTCTTGGTTTACCTTAAACACTGTTACATCTAAAAAATCAATGTGGGTAGATGAAAGATTCATGGTAAACGTCAAAAAAGAACTACAAGAGTTAAGTCCATGATAAAACGTATCAAGTTGTTCTAGGGTCCCTTTCCACAGAAAGAAAAGATCATCCACAAACCTCTTGTAGAATTGAATATGTGAATTCCGAGTGATGTAAGTATCCTGACCAAATTGGCATAGCTGTTGGCACAGCTAGTGCCCATGGCGACCCCTTTCACCTGTTTATAACAGGTTTCACCATATAAAAAGATATTATTTTCAAGTACGATTTCCATTAAGAGTGACAAATAGTCAATCTTGGGTGTAGAGAACTGTGAATGATTAACTAAATAAGATTGTAAAAATCGTATGCCCTCACTATTGGGTATACAAGTGAACAATGAGTTCACATCCATAGTGACAAAAAGGATATCACAAATAGTAGTCAGCACATAAGAATGATATATATGACTACAGGCACCGCCAAACATGTTGTTTAGGCCTTGCATTCTTTTAGTAGTGTATCTCTGTGGGTGTTCCAGTTGTTGCATGTGTTTGGACAGATACATGCAAAAGGAGGCATTATATTCCATAATTGACCTAATGGTGTTTGAGTAAAGGAGGACAATGCAATCCCTAGATCTATGTTTTTAATCTATAAAATATAGAAGGCCTTTCTTACAACAATAGATGCATGTTGGTCAAAAGTTAGGTTATTGTCCACATAAGTTCCCAGATGCTGAACAACTGGATCAACTCTCATGGCCATATTGTTAATGTGTTAGCAACCTAAGATAGATGACTTCCAAAATGATAAAGTATTTTTTTGGCATTTGGTTTCACTTCATAATTTTGGTACCAGTTATTTATTCAGGACAAACCTTCCCTGCGGGATGGCAAAGTCATTTGGATATTCAGTGACTGTTCCCAGCTTGCAGTCATCTGCAAACTTAGTCAGACAGTCCTTTGATATTTGCTTTTAATTCAGAAAAGTAGATGCCAAATGAAGTAATGAGCCATAATAATAATAATATAATAGCTGCAAATAATAATAGTTGCAAATGTTTTCACAAATTTACAACTACCATGCTCTTCGCTTTTGATTGACTGTGGTTCTGCCATTTCCTGAAGAAAGGTGTGATCTGCTTACTCTAACAATGGCAGACCTCAAACACCTGCTGCTGAAACTGGTGCAATTGTCACTGCAAAATTTAGTCAGGGGTTGTCAAGGAGGTCTGGATCCTATCTGTTTCTGGCTTATTATAACCCATTTATGAGAAAAATTAGTGCCTCAGCTGTACCTCTGTTGACATGCACAAAATACTTTCCGCTCCCTCAAATAACCATTCTTATTGAGAGCTTTTAAAGCCTTAGGATTTGAAGGATATTTTTTCCATGTGTCAACAGTTCTGTGTTAATCCCTCAGTGGAAGTTGTTACCAATAGCCGCAGTTCCCCTTCCTTTATATCAAAGAGAGGAATTCAACAATGGCAAATGTTCTCCCCACACATGCTCGTTTTGACAACAGAAATCTTAGCAGGCAATCTCAGTCAGTATTGCTATAAGTGGGGCATTAAAGTTATATCCGCTAGTATCATCATGTCCTCATGGTTTCCAGACAATGGGATCTTTTGTCGCACTGACCATTCACTAACCTACCACAGCCATTAAAGGTGGTGTACACATCTGTGAGTTAATTAAGCATACAGGTAATCAGTAGAAAGGTTTGTATTTTATGCTGGCTCAAAATAAACCCTTCTACAATTAAATGGTGTTTTTTGTCTGTAAATGGATTTGACATACATGGATAGTAAGCTTGCCTGTCAATATACTCATATACTGTTGTACAATACTGAACTATTTCTGCATGATTTGTAGTGTAATATGGATGAGCATGCAGATTTACTTCTTAGCAATTCTGAATTCAGTTAAAATTATAGGTTTACCTAAATACATATTTCTTACATGATACCATATATTTGCAAATCCTCCTTTACAGCAAAGTTGAAGAAAGTTATGTCTACCTTTCTGTGGGAAGGACAAATGCATAGGATCTCTAAAAAGTAATTATTCATTCTAATGGAGGAACAGGGACTGGCCTTTAAGGAGTTCAAGCTACATTGCCTTGTTGCCTATATTTTCTAAATGCTACGTGCTTGGTCATTCTAGCAAACTATCATACTTATCCTAGAACTTAAAGTTGTCCATGCTCATTAGCTTATTGACAGGTGGGAGGTAGAAACTGGATTTAGGGTCCATCGGTCTGTAATCAGTTTTATGGAAAAATCTTACTAGCTTATAGGCCAAAGGAATGTGGGACATAACTTGTGACTCCAGTAGAAATGTAATTAATACCCCCCCCCCAATTAGCACAGCTAGATCACCCCTGTTGTAATCTATTGGCAGGATTTATCATTTTCAGAAATGAGCCCTCCCTCCTGTCAGGACAGTAGAGAAAGTAGTGTACAGAATGACCTCTCATTTTTCAGAAATGAGCCCTCCCTCCTGTCAGGACAGTAGAGGAAGTAGTATATAGACTGAACTCTCATTTTCCAGAAATGAGCCCTGAGTCCTGTCAGGATAGTAGAGGAGGTAATATACAGACTTACCTCTCATTTTTCAGATATGAGCCCTCCCACCTGTCAGGACAGTAGAGGAAGTAGTATACAGACTGACCTCTCATTTTTCAGAAATGAGCCCTCCCACCTGTCAGGATAGTAGAGGAAGTAGTATACAGACTGACCTCTCATTTGTCAGATATGAGCCATCCCTCCTGTCAGGACAGTAGAGGAAGTAGTATACAGACTGACCTCTCATTTTTCAGAAATGAGCCCTCCCTCCTGTCAGGACAGTAGAGGAAGTAGTATACAGACTGACCTCTCATTTTTCAGAAATGAGCCCTCCCTCCTGTCAGGACAGTAGAGGAAGTAGTATACAGACTGACCTCTCATTTTCAGAAATGATCCCTCCCTCCTGTCAGGACAGTAGAGGAAGTAATATACAGACTGACCTCTCATTTTTCAGAAATGAGCTCTCCCTCCTGTCAGGACAGTAGAGGAAGTAGTATACAGACTGACCTCTCATTTTTCAGAAATGAACCCTCCCTCCTGTCAGGACAGTAGAGGAAGTAGTATACAGACTGACCTCTCATTTGTCAGATATGAGCCCTCCCTCCTGTCAGGACAGTAGAGGAAGTAGTATACAGACTGACCTCTCATTTGTCAGATATGAGCCCTCCCTCCTGTCAGGACAGTAGAGGAAGTAGTATACAGACTGACCTCTCATTTTTCAGAAATAAGCCCTCCCTCCTGTCAGGACAGTAGAGGAAGTAGTATACAGACTGACCTCTCATTTTTCAGAAATGAGCCCTCCCTCCTGTCAGGACAGTAGAGGAAGTAGTATACAGACTGACCTGTCATTTTTCAGAAATGAGCCCTCCCTCCTGTCAGGACAGTAGAGGAAGTAGTATACAGACTGACCTGTCATTTTTCAGAAATGAGCCCTCCCTCCTGTCAGGACAGTAGAGGAAGTAGTATACAGACTGACCTCTCATTTTTCAGAAATGAGCCCTCCCTCCTGTCAGGACAGTAGATGAAGTAGTATACAGACTGACCTCTCATTTTTCAGAAATGAGCCCTCCCTCCTGTCAGGACAGTAGAGGAAGTAGTGTACAGACTGACCTCTCATTTTGGCAGTATAGTAACTGAGATCGATATATTATTATCAACATCTCAAGAATTTTTTGGTAGATCACACTTATAAAAAGAAAAAGTCTTTATGATTTCACTAGCAGATGATTTTTTTTCCATTTCATAACTTTTCACAAGTTTAATAATACCTACATTCCAAGCATCAAATTTTATTTAATTTTCTTAGTCCCAGTGAAAGAAGGTCTGGAGTCACCTTTGCTGTATGCTATTAGTCTAAGCTTTTCTTTCTCCACAAATAATATTCCATGGCTATGCTGAAAGAACAAGGTCTGAGCACTGATGATGATTGCTAGAGATGTTGTCAAATTGGAGCAGTTTTCTGTCATATGATCTGGAGATGCCCTACAGTCCAGAACATAGGTTTCTGACTTCAAGGCATATGCAATGAAGAACCCCAGATCCTGGTGGAAAAGAGAGAATGTGTGTGCTATCAGCCTCAGAACTTCAAAAATGGCCAAATTATTTAATTAAGCATATATATGTATCTAAGAAGAAACTATGCAAATGTCCTAATTGTAATTAATGCTGAGGTTACTTTAAAGACTAATAGAAATTATGTATGTGGCTTAGAGCTTCCTAATTGAGCAATCTCATGCCATTCATTCTCACTTTAAGTGATATATGTGCTTGATATAGTTAAATGTTTCCCTTTTTATAATTTTTATCATAGTTGTTTTTTTATACTTTGTTCATGCTCATGACAATACCTGCCTGGTTCATCTGCACTTTTATCTGATATTATGCAATGATTTTCAAACTGTTCTGATGGTTATATGGTTTACACAATTGTAATAAAATTGCTTTTGAAAAGTATGTTTCCTTTATAAGTTATCAACAACAAAACAGACTCAGTATATTATTATCTGTACTTCAAGAACCTGTCTAGAGTGAGTTTAATACTTGGATGCCATCTTCTCACACATTGTTATGTAGCTGTGCTTAAAATCTTGAGCTACTTTACTCAAGGCTTACAAGCCCTTTTTGGCATGTGGACCATATTAATGCAGAGTGATCATATTCGAATGTTTGAGATGATCAGTTGTCTTCTTAACCATATTAGTTAGAAAGTTTCCAATTATTCGTTTACACACGAAAGCATACCTGCCAAGTGTCACCATATGACAATTTGAGACCATCACAATAGTTATAATGAGTTTAATACTTGGATGCCACCTTCTCACACATTGCTATGTAGCTGTACTGAAAATCTTGAGCTACTTTACTCAAGGCTCACAAGCCCTTTTTGGCATGCGGACCATATTAACGCAGAGTGATCATATTCTAATGTTTGAGATGATCAGTTGTCTTCTTAACCATATTAGTTAGAAAGTCTCCAATTATTCTTTTACAAATAAAAAGCATACCAACCAAGTGTCACCAGATGACAATTTGAGACCATCACAATAGTTATACTCTTTGGCTGGGACAAGAGCACAACTTCACTGTCGACGTATATGTGGATCTACTACTATTCACCAAAAGCACATTTCACCAAAAATCAAATTAGAGTGCACTTTTCACAGAAAGCTCATTTCACCGAAAACACAATTAAAATATGTGGGGGGGCTGCCCCCCACACCCCCCTTACTATATATACTAACTCCAGGGTCGCACTACAGTGGGGTACAGGCCATCTACAACTTTCGGTGAAATGTGTTTTGTGAATTGTGTTTTCGGTGAAATGTGCTTTTGGTGAAAATTGCACGGTGAAATGTGTTTCAGTGAAATGTGCTTTTGGTGAATAGTAGTATATATATATATATATATATATATATATATATATATATATATATATATAGATATATATAGATATATATAGATATATGTGTGTGTGTGTGTATATATATATATATATATATATATATATATATATAGTATATATATAACTATATATCTGGTTTACCTTTAAAATGTTGCAAAACACTTGTACAATTATTTACTTACTGACTTGAAATGTTGGAAATGGCAATGTCAAAAGCCCATAATTGCAAGCCTGGTACTTAAAGAAAGTCGACACTCAGGGTATGCTGACTTTGAGCAAAACTATCTAATTTCCAGGTTACTACTACAAAGTTGCACCCCCACACACACCCCCCTGCTACTTTTATATACTAACCCTGAGATCGCACTATGGTGAAGGAAAGTGTGCATTTCTCAATCCCACTACAGTGCAATCTCCACTCAAAATGCTTAATAAATAGCAGTGAATACACAATAGCATTCGCTGTTGTGAGTTCGGCATTTTTTCTTTCGCTAATATGTATTTTTAAAAAGATACTTTCACACATATGTGTGTCTCACAAGTCAGCCACAACATTTTAAGGCTAAACCATATACAAATATATATATATATATATATATATATATATATATATATATATATATATATATATACATACACATGTGTTCAGATTTCTGAACTAGAATATTGGAAATCAAATCAACGAACAAAAACAAGGCCAAAGGAGATATTTCAGAAAAGTTGACATTTCAGAAATGTCAACTTTACTGAAAATACCACACTTCAGATCAACAGTAAAGAATGTTTTTGCAGAGGGGGCAAGCCCTCCTGCACTCCCCCATGTGGGAGGCTGTGCCCCCCACACCCCCTGCTACTTATATATACAAACTCTGAGATAGTACTACAGTGAGGGAAAGGGTACATTTCCCGATTCTCACTATAGTGCGATCTGCATTCAAAATGCTGAAATTCACAACAGCGATTGCTAGTGTGCATTCGCTGTTGTGAGTTCAACATTTTTTTTTCATAATTTCGAAATGTCAAATTGGGCGTTCATACTTACAAAATTTGAACGAAGTCCAATCGCCCTTTTGATAGTAAACCATATATATATATATATATATATATATATATATATAGAGAGAGAGAGAGAGATGGTTCCCCTTCAAAAGATCGAATATTTACGTAGAATCTTCATTATATTGAACTCCCAGAACAATGAAAATGAACCCCAGGAAAGGAACTACTTGGCCACCATGGCGAAATTTGCCCTTCCTCCAGCGTAGTGCAATCTCAGAGTCGGTATATTTAGTTATGGGAGTGTAGGGGCAGAGCACTCCACATCAGGGGGTGTGGGTCCCCACTTGGAGGGTTTTTTGTTTTTCTTTTTGTTGCTTTGTCCTGGTGGTTGAGTGGTTCCTTTCCCAGGGTTTGTCTTCCTTGTTCCAGGAGTTCGATATAATGAAGAATCAAAGACATCAGGCTCGATGAAGTGGGATTCGATAATATGAGTATTCACTGTTATGAAGTAGACCCACATATATATATATATATATATATATATATATATATATATATATATATATATATGTGTGTCTGCGTGTGTGTGTGTGTGTGTGTGTGTGTGTGTGTGTATTTATAACTAACTGCTGCTTCCTCCCACCTACAACCTCCTGGTTTAAATAGCCTTCTCTTCTAACTCTGCTCAGGATATAACTTTTTACTGAAGTCTCCACTTAGATATCAATATTTCATCTAGGTTTATTGCTCTGGCCATGCCTTATACAAAAAAAAAAAAAAAAAAAAAATTTTATGCTCTGTTTTTGTATACAACTAATTGTTACTTCCTTCTATTTTGCTGTATTCTTCTGTATACTTTTTCATGATTGTACTTAATTTTGGTGTTTTTTATTCTATAATGTTAGTTTGTATATCATTTGTTAATGGCTTGTTCTACTCAACATGGAGCTTTTCTCCCCGGGCCTCTACTGAAAATGGACATGCATCCAGCTAGACTAGCCCGGTCAACAAATGTAAAATAAAATAAAATAAAATAAATATATATATATATATATATATATATATATATATATATATATATATGTAAAATACACATGCACACACAACCCACACACACAGCCCAATATGGCAGAAGGGATGAAAGAAAAAGCAGAGGTCTAAATGCAGACCTGGCACCTCTCCAAAGTCCATTACATCTGCACAGATCAGGTCATTCTTACATTATTCATCTGCAGATAAGCATGAGGTTAAACAGAGATATAACTCTGGCATATAGATATATGTCAGAATGGAGAGTAAAAAATACAGTAGATGCTGACAAGCCTCAGTGAGGTGCATATTCAAAATTAACTCTCTAGAAAATTTACAGCATCACATGCAGCTATGTCATTAGAAATTAAAACTATAGTCCATATATTATATCCCTCTTTTTAATTAAAACATGTATATATATATATATATATATATATATATATATATATATATATATATATGTGTGTGTGTGTGTGTGTGTGTGTGTGTATGTTTGAAATCAAGGTGCATTCAACTAATAAAACAAAACAACCTTGTGATACACAGCTTTCATAATACCTAAGAGAAAAAAAACAACATGAACAAAGAATTTATTTAGCGCTTTCGTTCCCTATTTCATATTAAAACCATAGAACTTCATCAGAAATACTGTCTGGGATTCAGGAATTGCCGTTTTTGGTGCAGGAACAGTGTAGGAGCTCCTGCATTGAAAATGGCCCTTGAGCGATTCTGGAAAGTGACGTTTTCACGTGCACGATCGGCCCTACACTGTTCCTACATGGAGAACAGGAAAATATGCAAATCACCTCATTTGCTGGTAAAAAACATGCAAATGAGGGGATTTTTGATCCACGAAGCTGACTGGAATCTGTGCAGGAACAGTGTCAAAGCAGAAATGTATTCAGTTAGTAACTGAATATATTTCTGCATCTGAGCAAACGGAGGCAGAACAGCTAATGGAAAGCATGTATTACAGTCAAACACATATGCCAATGGCCAAATATAAGGCCATTAGCATTAATAAATGTTTTTTTTTTTTAATTAAACTTTCTTTTTTGGCCGATAATAGCCGTTTAAGCTTAGGACAGCTGCGGGCAAATGGGATTGTGCCGAAAATCAAAAATTAAATGAGAAAAGTAAATTTTAAAGTAATTCTGCATTTTGCCATTATAGTCAGTGGCATGCAAAATGTAAACAATGTGAGGGAGCACTGGCTGTCAAGGGGAAAGGGTCCATCTAAGTGCAGTATCTAAGGATGTACACACTGGGGTATGCAAATGAGGGGAGTTATACTGAATCACAGATTTCATCAAAGTGTCAGCTTGCACCTAACCATGTAGGTGCAGCAATGCAACAGTGCAAGTTTAAGAGCTGAATGACTTCATAAGGGAGTGTGTCATGCTTGCTGTAAGCTCATTGGAGCTCTGTGGCCCGTGTTTGTCCTAAGTTAAGCACAGCTAAGGAAGGGGGTATGTCTGAGGCTGTAATGTCTTATTCCATGAAATGCAAAGTGTGTTTGTGTCCAGGGAGGGCCATTTCTGCTTTAAAGAGCTTACATTAGCTAAAAGGGTGTGCATGGCACACAGCAGGCCTAAAAAAAAAAAAAAAAAAAAAAAAAACAGAAGAAATAGCAGAACTGTTTACATTTGATTACCAGGTATGCACACCATGCCTCAGGGCTTAAATAGGGAAGAAGTGGAAAGGGGAAACAGTAGTAGGAAGACGATGGAGAACTAGCATAGCTGGCAAGTGGAATGTATCAGAATCAGCCAATTACACATGCAGCAGCCCAGCACACTAATATGAACTTATGCAAACACCCTACAGGCTGTTTTTTCCCACAAACTCTACACCACCGGTGTACACAGATGGGGGATTATTAATTGTCAAAAATAACTAAATATGTTAGAGTCTGCTGCTGCTTCACTCCATCAATATGTGCTAGAGACTGAGGGTTGTGAGGAGGAGAATGCTAACAACCAGCCCACAGTGATGAGGAGGAGAAGAGTGTACAGACCCAAGGTAACCTACCAGGGCCTACATGAGCTGGAGATAGTAGAGCACTATAGGGTGGAGAGGGACATTCTACAGCAAATCATTGTGGTGTACCAGCCACGCCTTACACACAGAACTAATAGAGGGTAACCCATCCCAGTGGATATCAAGGTATGACTAGACTTAAGAATACTAGCCACAGATACCTTCCAAAGACCAACTGGGGATATCATGGGGGTCTCAGGCATCAGCATCTAGGGTACTCCACCAGTTCCTAGATGCCATTACACAACATGCCAATGAGAACATATATTTCCCCACTGCCCTTGAAGCACTGACCACACGTATGCGCCTCTTCCACAGTATAGCAGAATACCCTGAAGTAGTTGGTGCTATAGACTGCATGCACATCCACATCAAAGCACCACCTGGTGAGCGGACAGGGTCTGTATAAACCGCAAGGGCTTCCCTTCATCAACTGCCAGGTCATGTGCGATGCCCAGGGCATTATCATGAATGTGTGTGCTGGCAGCCCTGAAAGCTATCACGACTCCCACATCTGGCATTGCTCACAGCTGTATCAGGTGTTTGCCAGGGGGGACATCCCATATGGCCATCTAGTGGGGGATGCCGGCTATGCACTGGAGCCGTGGCTGATGACCCCCATCAGAAATGCAAACACACCTGAACAAGAACACCATAATGAGGCACACGCACAAACCAGGATCATTGTAGAGCATGTGTTTGGGATGCTCAAGTCATGGTTCCGCTGCCTTGACATATCCAGTGGAGCCTTGCAGTACTCCCCAGCTACATGTACACAAATGTTCACAGTATGTGCCATGCTACACAATATGATCCTGTGGAAACAGCTGCAGCAGGAACAGCGTGGGGCAGGGCCACACAGCCCCCCACCATTCCCAAGGCCAGCACAGGCACAGAGGGACTCGGAGGTGAAACATCCTGAGCCTGCCCCTGTAGGCAGAAGGAGGCATGTGCAGTATGCCCAGGCCTTAGCAAAGAGGCAATGCATAGCACACGCACTGACACTGTAGGGACCCAGGGACTGATACCTCTCTCCAACTTGCACAGACAGTAAAAGGGATGCCAAACATGACACTACCTGTGCTTTGCCAAATACAGGGAGTATACTATATGCATCCAACATAGCCAGACCTCCAGCACCATCCTCAGTACTGGCCCAGCAACAAGGTAAGTCACTGTTCCTATCAATTACTGAATGGAGTAGTATGTTCTTATATGTGTATGTATGATATCGATGCAAGCATGCAAGGGAATTGGGTGGCTGAATGGGATAGCAGCAGTCAGCTATATGGGAAAGCAGGAAATACATAACAAATACTGGTGTCAACATACTTGGCAGCACTACACAAGGTGACATCCCCCACTGTAGTACATGTGATCGCACAAAGGACTGAGGGTGTCAATAGGTCACACACATGGATGTCAATGAGGGTCACATATCCACCACCAGCCTCACCCAGCAGGACAAATGTAGATGACCATGAAGAAAGGCTGGGCTAAGGCCCCCAAATGATGGCAACAGTGAACAGCCCCCCACCAGACATACACAGACATACTACAACAGGTCTGGCAGTTGCATTCCAGTTCTTAAGGGTAAGAAGTCTCAAATTGAAATATATGCTATTAAGATCTAACATGTGTACTCTATTGATATGCCTCCTGTCTGCATGATAGGTCACAATACAATATGAAATAGAAGCCAACAGAGTAACCGAAATGCCAGTACAGACATTTCAAATGTTAAAGTCTGTAGGTGTGCACCCCCCCACAATCCCATATATAAATGCAGTAACAGATGGCCTGCAGCACTCTCAAATGCCCTACAGTCCTGTAGCAAAGGCCCATGCCTCACCCATAGTGCCAATGTATGGAATGTCAGGGGGTCCCAACTAACAACCTAACAGTAAACAGAAAACAAATGCAAGTCCATGCTGACAAATGCCAGTAGTATGCCTCCCCATGTCCTACTGTATGGGCTGTGGATCAGGCCATAAATACTACTGGGATAAACATCTAACTATAGGGATACCTCTGAGATATTGCTTACATAATGTTAGGTAGAGGAGAGAATAATGGGGGGGGGTGTAGAAGCATGGATGTCATGGAGTGTGTGAAGTCTGAAACTCTAATGCCTGCCCATACTATGTCCAACTGCAAACCCATGAATGAATAGCCACAAAACCGCTTGTAAACCACAATGTGAAGGTAAACTGACCAGATATACGAGTCCTGCCTCTGGATAACCTGGGTGTATCTGTACATCTGAGAGGTATGGCCCCAGCATGATATGGCCATTCCTTGAAGTTGAGAAAAGCACAAGGAGGGGAACCCCAGTCAGCATACTAACAAGGTGCTGCACCATTTACACAGAACCAGCAGTATATTGTCTGTAGCTACCCCTCCACAATGGCAGTTATGTGCCAGAATGTGTAGTCTATATGCCTGAGAATATTGGTCTCAGCTGCATTCATCTCGTACTTCCCAGTAAATAACAGTGAGCAAAGAATGATGACTGTCATTCGTCGATGACATGACACATCACAGTGTACAACAGTACATATGTCAGAATATCTATGCTACAACCAAGCATGTCACACAAGCAGAACAGACAGCAATAGTTACAGTATCCCCTGTATGTTAAGCCCATTGTGTTTCCATATTGGCAACCTATCTACATACCTTTGGTTAGCCCTCAGCCCTATAGTGTCAATGGTGCTTGTGATAACTGTATAACACTACAGTACAAATAGGTATCCATGTCGCAGTTGTAATCTCAGTCCTGTCAAATGTAAAGCTGAGTGTAAGTGTGTGTGTGTGTGTGTGTGTGTGTGTGTGTGTGTGTGTGTGTGGGGTGTGTGTGTGTGTACGTGTGTGTGTGTGTGTGTGTGTGTGTGTGTGTGTGTGTGTGTGTGTGTGTGTGTGTGTGTGTGTGTTTCTAGATGAATGTGCTTGATGCCATTCACACTCACTAAATCTCCCGCACCCCTCCTTTGGCACCACTGCTGATGTCACTCACCTTCAAAGATACCTTTGGACAGCTCACTAGCATATAAGCTCTGTAGTGCTTGTGATAATTGCATAATACTATAGAGTAGCAAGCTAGTTAGGTAGGAGTTCCAATTCTGCTCCTGGTAACTGTGTAAGTGTGAGAGAGTGTGGGTATCCTTGTAGAGACCTGATTTTATGGTCATTCACACTTACATCACTTCTCTTACCCCTCCTTTAGTACTGCTACTGATGTCACCCACCTTCAAAGATACCTTTGGACAGCTCTCCAACATATAAGCTCCATGGTGCATGCAATAACTGTGTAATACTATAGTGTAGCAAACTAGTTAGGTATGAGTTCCAATTCTGATCCTGGCAACTGTGTGTTTGTGTGAGAGAGTGTGTGTATCCTTATAGAGACCTGATTTTGTGGCCATTCACACTTACAACACTTCCCTTTCCCCTCCTTTAGCACTGCTGCTGATGTGACTCACCTTCAAAGATACCTTTGCACAGCTCTCCAACATGTAAGCTCCATGGGTGCGTGATAAATGCAGAACAATGTAGTAACAATAACTACATAGGTAGGGGTTTGAATCTCATTCCTGGCAAGTGTTTGTGTGTGTACATATGTATCTCCATACCTCAAAGATTTTGGCCCCATTTACACCCAGTACACATCTCAGTGCCTGACTTTAGCACTCCTGCAGATATCATCCACCTTAGAAGTACCTGTTGCCAACCCTAAATTATGTAAGGTCAGTGGTGCATGTGTTACATAATGGTCTGAAAAGATAGTTAGATAGAGGTTTGAAACCTCACCCCTGGCAAAAGTAAATGTGTGTGTAGGGTAAAATATTTTTAGACTCCCTCACCCACTACATCACCCAATGCCAGTATTTACAAGGGCTAGTGATGTTCCTCACCTTGAAAGTACCTTGGGACAACAGTCATCCTATAAGCTCCCTGGCATGCATGATAAATGTGGTACACTGTAATAGCATTACATAGCTACATAGGGGTTTGAAACTCAGAACTGACAAGTGTGTGTGTGTGTGTGTGTGTGTGTGTGTGTGTGTGTGTGTGTGTGTGTGTGTGTGTGTGTGTGTGTGTGTGTGTGTGTGTGTGTGTGTGTGTGTGTGTGTGTGTGTGTGTGTGTGTGTGTGATCAGTATTCTGTGTGGGGGTTGGTGTGATTGTGTAATAACAGGATCCACTGGGGGTGGGTTTTGCTAAATTAGTATGTTGAGGACCTAGTATATGTCACAATGTCCACATTACAAGGCCAACAGATGTCAAATACCAGAGAGGTTGGTGTAGACTATCCACAGCCCTAAATGTGACAGTATGGATTAGTGAACAATACAGGCAACACTTCTATTACTCAGAGACCACTCTCCACCCACATATCATACACAAACACACTTGGCTAGGCAACAACCACTATATTGGTATTTCCCCTGCATATTGCTTCACAGATAGTACCCACGGTGTGATAGCAGTGGACTACATGCCTGTTGACCACAACAGTGCCACTGACATCAGAAAGTACTGTGATGTGTTACATCTCCTGACTGAGTGTGCGTTATCCAACAAGTAAAAGGACATGGCACCCTGTTCCATCCCTACAATAGGCAAATAAATGCTTACAGTGGTCCTTTTGCTATGTTCCCCACTAGACATCTGCAACAACTGTAGACTCTGCAAACATACCCCACAAAGGGAATATCATGCCTTATATACATGCCCTGTATGGACAGACGCCAATACCTTCACTAAATACCCGTATCATACTGTCAATGTAGGTGCAATTGCGACCTCAGTTATATAGCCAGGTCTTACCAAATGAGGTCAAGAATGCTACATTAGAAGATACCAATCTGTCCACACAACATGCCCCAGAGACCTCAAGCACACTTCCACATGTCAAAGAACATGCATGTGGGACATGTGCACAACCCAGACACTGTCCATATTATGGAATATAGATCACATACATGGGAAGCAGTGCACATCACTGGCCACCCACAAGAGAAACCTGGATGAGTGGATGGAGAATCCAATATCCACCCCTGGGGACCACTCCAGTGACTATACCCCCTGAGCCATACTGGGGAATATTGTCATATGGCCTGATGCCAAGGTATTCCCTTGGGCTAGCCTTGTAGAGCCTTCAGGCCCATTCACCTACTACACACCTATGAAGCAATGAACCTACAGATGTCAGTACTGGCAAGTGTGTGTGTGTGTGTGTGTGTGTGTGTGTGTGTGTGTGTGAGTGTGGGTGTGTGCGTGTGTGCGTGTGTGTGTGTGTGTGTGTGTGTGTGTGTGTGTGTGTGTGTGTGTGTGTGTGTGTGTGTAAGTGTGTGTGTGCGCATGTGTGTGTGTGAATAGTAATCCCAGTGTGTTTGGCTGATGAATATCCTCTGTGGCTGTGGTTATTAGCAATTGGAGATGTGTCCAAACCAGAACATGTGCCATTCTCCATTCTACAACAGATGTTGTACATCAACATATACCTATGTACAACCCTCAGCCCTGTAATCTATGAGGAATATGCAATCACTGTGTTACAGACTGGGAATTACAGTGCACATACTGCACCCTGCCTATGACGTGGTGGATGTGTCACCACACTGCCATACCCTGTGGCCTTGCTGCAGGACCACATCCTGATGACACACAAATGCCTAGAACAGACATAGGATATAGCATGTGAGAACACAATCACTCAACACTTCACTTGTGGGGGGATAGAGGGGTAAAGCTGGCACTGAATGTGTTGCCAAGACTGTGGCCGATATCTGTTGCCTCATGATAGGTATTAGCTTTGTGCAGTAACTCACAGCACTTGTGTTTAATGCTGTGGAAGTTGTTGATGTAACTATCATGGCTGTTGTGACTGTTGTCAGTGTCTGCTGAATCTCTGCTGCCATAGATGCCTGTCTGGGACTCCATGAGGGATGCAAAGTTGTGTTTGAGACTAATAAGGGAATTTAACAGTCATGGGGCACCATCTTTCTCTCCAAAAGTGTTCTCCTTCTGATGTACACTTCAGTAATGGCAGGGGACCATCACATTGTCTCCCAGTATTTAGAGGACAGTGTCTGGGTTCTGTTGGCTATGGCTAGTACCATGCATTCATGTACCTATTTGTGCAGTGCCTATGTGTATGATTCCACAGTCATGCAGCTACATCTCACTGCCATGGGTGCAGTGTAGAAATTCACCCCTATTTTCATGGCTGCAAAGTTATATTTGGAGAGTTTTTGCCAGGTGGTTATCTTTGTGGAGGGTGTGGCTGACATGTTGATTTCCATGTTGATTACAGCCTATGTAAATCTCACCATGCAGGGATTGACATCTGGGGATGAGCAATGGTCACATATTTAAGTGGTCAACACAGGTCAAGGTTGTTGCATCCTCTACCATGGGTCAGTATGAGCTGGTCTAGAGCAATGGAAATGATGAATCCCAGAAGTGTTGGGCCACTGTACTGGCAATTGGCTACATTCCCTAGGTGATGGAGGGGTAGTTGAAGACTCATACTATGTCAGTGTTGGTTTGAACCATCAGAGATGGTAGGGTGTTGAGGAATGTGCATTGACAGTCTAAGGACATAAATGTGGACCCATAGCAGGCTATGGTCTGGACTGCACCATTACCCAAGGTGGTTGTACCGGCGGTATCTCCATAGCATTATGATGGGATGCTAGTCTGGAGGTGTTCCTACCCTTAATGAATATGGAGACAACACCACCTGTGGAAGTGTGGTGTGGTCCATGTTTGGGAGCTGACAGCTGTGGAATGCATCATAGCCTACAAGTTTGCTGTCTGCTGCTGTGAACCACCTCTCCACTACAGCAGACATGTGTCCTCCACTCCAACAACTGCTATGAGTGACTGCATCCTGACAGTTATATGTCCACTATTGAACAGCATGACCCTCAGATTGCATACATGTGTAGCTGTTATGGTGGTAATAACATTAGGAACACTGCCTAATAATGCACCATAGGGGTGGCAAGACATGTAGCCAGTATCTGGCACCCCAGCAGTGACAGATGTAGGACATCTATGGCAAGTCATTGGGTTCGGATCCCCTGAGAATGACACATAATACGTAAGCCAATGTTGCAGTCAGCCATTTGTTGATAGTACTGCAGCATCAGTCTGGGTGACAGCAGAACACTGCCCAGGGCTACTGTCACACCTGCCTGAACCACATACTCAGAGAGCTCAGCCATGTATCCTGTCATGTAGTCCAGGGATGTGTGTCCCATTCATTCACACCCACATGGATACGGGTTGATACTCGTAGTTGTTGTGGAGTGACATGACTGGTTGTGTCATGTGTTAGATGCTGGCATGTGATTGATATTTGGCTATTATCTGCTCCATAGTCAACCTAGTGAGTGGGACATGTGTACCTCAGTACTGAGTTACCCATGATCACTGTATTGTGCAATGTGGTTAGCCATAGGGGCTTAGATTGGGGGCACACTGTGTAGGTTAAATATGTTCCCCTTGCATGTGCCATGTCGAGGTGTCTGAGTGGGTGTCTGCCTTGCTGGTCTGTGCTGTTAGGGTAGATGTCCATTGAGTGCCTCTGGGAATGTGGGTGTGTGGCTTTTCACTGTATGTCGTGGCTGTCAAAGTGGATGTCATAGTGAGCTATGTGTTCCACATGGTGTGGTGCAGGTGCTGATCTTATCCTCTTGACCTGCTAGTCCATTATTTGCTGGAGAGTGCATACGTCCACATTGGGTGATATATAGGTAAGTCTCACAGGTCTGAGTCTTTGGAATTTAGAGGGGAGGGTTGTCTGTGTACATGCAGCAGTTGCAACAGTGCCCCAGAATGTACATGTGCATGAGGTCAATGGGTGAAAGCACAGCCTTTCCAACATGGAGGGGTGGACATAACTCATAAATAATAATAATAAACATTTAAATAATAAATATTAATAAATAATAAACATTTGACATTAATGCTTTCATTCAGGCCAAGGAACCTATCCGCCCTAAGCAGAATTTGCCATGTAAGTTCCCTGACTTCAAGAATGTTATTGCACCTGCTAATAAACGTACATTTGTCAATGTTTCCTAAAACACAAAACTGAATTTTTGTAGTCTGTGCATTCTAAACTATCTCTTGCCAAGGCATTAATGATGTCAAGGTCCTTAATTGCCTTTTTATACTCCCTAATCCTGATTCTAAGTTCTCTGATACTTTTACCTACATGATATTGGGGGCAGGAACTACAACTTGCTAAATGAACTATTTTAAAACTGTGATAGTCAAACCTTCCTTTAGCTAATACATTCAGTCTAAGATGTTTAAACTCATTGCTGCTACTATTGCTTATAAAACTGCACTGCTTGCAATTAGTGCATGAATAAGTGCCAAACACCTTGCTGAAAACTTTGCTTTCTTTGGTCAAGCTTTTTAAAATTGCAAGATTTTTTCCACACAAATTGTGCAATATAGCCTATGACCTTAGCTAAGTTAGGATTACCTAATATTATTTTCCAATTAAAATGAAGAAAACGTAGCTGTATTGCTGAAGGCTCCGAGCATAAATTTAGAAATGTAGTAGGAAAAAATCCTCGGTTCCACCACAGCTGTAAAACTATTAAAAACAATCTTTAATCTTCAATAAAAACAACAAAAACAGGAGCACAGCAAAATTCCCCGATAAGCGCTTTCGGCTTTTTAGCCTTCATCAGATCATATGTCTTAGCTGTGCTCACCCTGAATTTAAAGACAGAATAAACCAACAGAATAAACCAATCAATGTTCCAGGCTCATAGTCATAACCAATGAAAACTCATTAGTTTGCATACAGCATATCTCCTGTGTCTTGCTGTGAGCCAATCATTATCGTATCTCAAGGTATCAAATGTCTGGTATCCTAGTGGCAGAACTATCCAATAGCAACAAAGTTAATGATTTGCATACAGCATAACTCCTGCTTCTTGTTATAGCCAATCATATTTATGCCTTCAAATATCCAATCTACAATTTCCTTGTCCTGTAGCTATCCGAAAGCATCAAAGGGACTGAATTCCTTTGATTGCCAGAACATGTTGTTATTCAGTTCATTCAATAATATGCAGTACTTCACAGAAACAAGTAGCACATATGATATAGTTTTATAAGTGCAATAACATTGGTGCTCTTGCATATGAATTCCTATTATGTGCATACTACACAGTATAGCAAATTAATACATGCTGTATGCAAATCATTAATTTGTTGCTATTGGATAGTTCTGCCACTAGGATACCAGACATTTGATACCTTGAGATACAATAATGATTGGCTCACAGCAAGACACAGGAGATATGCTGTATGCAAACTAATGAGTTTTCATTGGTTATAACCATGGGTCTGGAACATTGATTGGTTTATTCTGTTGGTTTATTCTGTCTTTAAATTCAGGGTGAGCACAACTAAGACATATGATCTGATGAAGGCTATTAAGCCGAATGCGCTTATCAGGGAATTTTACTGTGCTCCTGTTTTTGTTGTTTTTTTTGAAGATTAAAGTTTACTTTCACAGTGGTGCAGCAGTAGTGTTGTTGCCTCACAGCAAGAGGTTCTCCCATTCGATTCTCGGCTGGAGTGTGGGGAGTGCCTTCTGTGCGGAGTCTGCATGTCCTCCCCGCGGTTGGGTGGGCGTTCAAAAGACATGTGTAAATGGGCGTGCCTTCGTTGAAGGTTGGCCATCGAGCTGGCACCTCGGCGTTCGTGAAAATCTACTGCCAATCATTAGCAGACCGGAGTTCCGCTGTGGCGACCCCTAACCAGGAAAAACCGAAAGACAATAACGACATTGAAGATTAAAGTTTGTTTTTAATATTCTTACAGCTGTGGTGGAACCGAGGATTTTTTCCTACTACATAATGTTATTTTCCAGTTTAATTTAATAATTTCTCTAATTTCCTGACTATCTGTTATCATTGTGATTGAAAATGCTAAACGTTTGTCAATAGAACTTCTCTTGGAATCCCTTCTTCTTTCATAAAATGAATGACCTTTGTTAAGATGTGAGGAAATTTCAAATTCTGCTTATTAATTATTTATTATTCAATAATATCTAAATCATTTATAGGATACCCTCTGTTTACAAAATGAAGTTTAATATATTTAGTCTCCTCTAGGAATTTAACATCATCACTGATGATTCTGCCAACTATTATTAATTGCCCTCTAAAATTTTTTTATTTTCATAAATATTGGGTGTTGGTTAGAAAATGTAAATAATTATTTCAAAATGCTTGTTTCCTATAAATAGAACTAATAAACTTCTTAGTCATAGTACCCTTTGTGATGGCAATATCTAAAAAAAATTCCACTTAGGGTAAAACCTAACCATGTAATGCTTTTATTGATATCATTGACAAATTCTTCAAACTGCTTGTCAGCCCCCCCCCCCATATAAATACAAGATCATCAATATATCATTTGTAAAGCTTACCATACTTAAAGAAGGGCAGAGAAACTAAATTATTTGACTCCCACCAACATAATACTAAGTTAGCGAAGGAAGGAGCAACATTAGCTCCCATTGCAACTCCAGTAATCTGTTGGTAAATACTGTGATTAAACGTGAAAATTTGTTTTTTTAGTACTATATCTAATAAGGTACAAATAACATTTATTGTTACTGAATCCATATTGGCAAACTTTTTGAGGTATAAAGCAACAAATTCTAGATCCATATCTTAGTCACTGCTGGTGTACAAAGACTCTGTATTCATCTATAGTACCAAGAAAAGATTTTTCACTTCTAAATTTATATGTAAACAGTCTAAAAACATCTACAAATCCTTTAAATAACATTTGCTTTTTGCACTATTAGATTTAACTGACTGTCCAAGTAACTAGAAATAGTTACCATCTTATATCTTGGCGATGAAACAATGAGTGTAAATGGGGGGGGTCATTTTTATGAATTTCAGGAATTCCAAATAAATTGCAAATATCCGGTTGTTCAACTAATAAAAAGTCATAAATATCATATTTTAAATAGCCTTGATTGTAAAGCTCAAAAACAGTAATATTAATTTCACAGACGCATTTACTGACAATTTCTTTTAATAACTTTCCTATAATAACATTTTGCAGTATGTTTAAAATTTCCTTTGTGCAGTCAACATTTTCCATTATTACTAAGCCACATCCTTTATATGCTCGCATGACCCAAGTGACAGTATTGTACCAACTTTTTAAGTGCTTCTTGTTCATTCTTAGATAAGTTATACAATCTTGACCTAGGCTTACATAGTACTATATTATAGAAATCATTTTCACATGTTTTATTAAATACATTTAACATACTTAGCAGCAGAGGATTAAACCAACTAGGCATTTTTTACAGAGAAATCACTGTTTTACACAACTAACAATCCACAGAATTCAGTAATGCCTACACTAAATGTACACTGTTCAAAGTGATCAGACAGCACAGGCATAACTCACACCTTCTTCCTCCTAATTTTAGTTTTCCTACAGCTTTAAATATTGACAGGGATTTCTAAAGGTAACCATAAAGTGTAGATTACATGTATGCCTAGTGTAATCTTTCTGAGTGACGAGAAAGCACAAAAAATGTGGTAGGAATGTTCCTGAATACATATTGTGTACACAGTGTTTGAATTGAATCTGGCACTTGTTTATTTTAAGTTCAGTTTGCACACAAATAAAGTCCACAGTAACATCAATGCACTTAATTCTTGGGACAGGAATAAAAGTAAATCCCTTACACAAAACTGAAAGCTCACCTGAAGTGAAAGTATGTGAAATTAAATTACATACAGACGATTCATTTATCATCCTCTCCCCCTTCCTCTGTCTCTTCTCTTTCCTCCGTTTCATTTGTTGTTTGAAGGCAAAGTTTGTGCATGTACGTACTTTCCCAACTGAGAAAATGAGGAACTCTGTGGAATAGAAGGGGCTACTATGTTCTCATTGTTGTTACTGTTGGTATTTGTAATCTTATTAGGAATAATGTCTCCAACACCATTAGCTGTAGTAACTTCTTGGGTAGCATTGATGTTAACCTTAATGTCATCCAGCTTATGCGGTTGCTAATAGAAGTATTACCTAAGTTACTTAATAAATGATTATCAACCAAGGGTGAACTATTGACAGCATTCTTGGTTTTAATTGGAAACACTTTATTTTCTGAATAAACTTGAACATCTCTCTGCAACTTTCTGTTCTTTTTTGCTACAATAATAGCAATAAGACACTTTATTTTAGTAAAAATGCTGTCATATAACTACTTAAAAACACCAAAATGTTGATAGTTAATAATAAAGTTATTAAGTTTTTGCATCTCATCTCTGACAGCTTCCAACTTAAAACTGTTGTGCTTTATTAGCAGTTTAAGCATTTCTAAACCAGTGTTATTGTATAAGTTCACTAAATCTTTGTAAATGGTGTCTACATAATTTACACCAATTGGGAACTTATGCACTCTAAGACCCACTGGTACTTGCTTAAGTTCTATGTATCATTGGAGATATAAAACATTGTATTCCATAGATTTAAACTTAAGACAATTTATTTTCCAATTCAAATATCAGTGATTTATACTTAATTAGTCCACTGTCAGTAACACCCATCTTCACTCTCAAATTTAACTACTTACTGTTAGCGAATGGGTTAACATCAAGTCTGAATACCAGCCTATTGATTAAATGGGTCTATATCACGTTGTCATACTCTTAAAAGTTTGAATGTAATATGGTCAACACCATATGATCAAACTTTTAAAAGTTTGAACGTTTCAACAGAGATCTCCGTACAGTACAGAATGGGAAGATTTCCCTTTTCTGCATTGTAGTGCAATCTCAGAGTTGGTATATTTAAAGAGTGGGGAGTGGAGGTGCAGGGGGGCTTGCCCCCCTGCTTAAACCATTCAGGTAGGTTTTTTCTTTTGTTTATTTTTTTATTAAATTTTTGAACTTTTAAAAGTTCGTTCATATGGTGTCGACCATATGACGTTCAAACTTTTAAAAGTTCGAATATGTAATATAGATGCAATTAAATCAGGGTTAGATTGCACAGTTGCAGGAAAAATAGTCATATCACTAGACCAAGAGTTATTAAATGGAGGCTCCAAAATATGATTAATGGGAAGAGGTTCACTTCTAGAACTGGTTCCTGGTAATGTTCCATTCGGATTAAACTTCTTAAATGCCTCCTGCATTTGTCCCAGAAAGTTCTGAAATGTTTGACTCAGAACTTGTAATTCCACAGGAATGGAATGAGTGCTTAAATTCATCACATTAGATGTTTCATCACTTCCAGCTGGAAAAGTATTCTAGTTGCTGGAATCTCTGCCTAATAACAGAGAAGCCATGTCTACACGAACCAAGAAAACTTAAAAATCACTTTTCAAAATCAAGGCGTATTCAAGTAATAAAACAAAAAACCTTGTTATGCATGGCTTTTGTTATAGTTAAGACTAAAAAAACAGCATAAACAAAGAACTTATTTTAGAGCTTTTGTTCCATATTTAATATTAAGACCACAGAACTTCATCAGAAATGTCTTTCAAAAATAGTAGGTTTAAATAACCTTCATCTAAAGTGACATAATTAAAATCTAGCTAAACAGCAGTCATTCCCAATCCAAAACAATTAATTACTTTAAATTATGTGTGCAAATATATAAGCATATATAAACAGTATAATAAAACATTTTTAAGAAATACACAATATAAAATGTATAAGCACAATCCATTATTAAATTAATTTAAGTCTTAATAAACATTTGACATTAATGCTTTCGTCCAGGCAAGGAACCTATCTTCCC
>NC_056726.1:409493768-409508768 GCF_019279795.1 Protopterus annectens | reverse complement strand
ATATCATTAGTGTTATAAATAATTGTCTCATCCTAGTTGTAAACTTCTTAGTGCACAGCTTAAGATCAGTATTATAAAATGAGAGAAAACCAGAGTTTATTTCAACATTTAGTATGGCTTGGAGAACGGTATCACGATATACCTGACATGACAAAATCATCTTTTCTCTTACATTAACAGTAGTGTAAAGCATACAGATTTAATTTTCTACATCTTTCCTGATAGCACAAATTCAATGGCCATAAAATATTTTGGTAAATTTGTGTTGTACCCTTTCCAAATGTTTTAGTTGTACCTTGTTATAGACACAAAAAGTACTAGTATATTCAATTATAGATCTAATCTAAAATGTATACTAAAGAGTCAAGCAGTCAATATCTCTAACAGTGCTTTTTTATTATGATCACTAGTTGTTTCATAGCTTGACTACTTATTGCATATGATATGTGTGTTTAATAAATGAAAATTTTTTACTTATTAAAACCCCAGATCTTTAAAAATGCTGACATCTACTTTATTTTATGTATTTAAGTATATCGAGTGGGTAATGGTAGATTTTCCAAATTACATTACAAATATTTGTCAGTGTTATAAGACAAACCAGTGGATTTTGTCCATAGAGATATGTCACTCATAATTATTAATGTTGGCCATATCATTTTGATTGGGCACAACAAAAATAATGTTATGGTCATTTGCAAATTTACTGAGCCAGTATGATTTGTTTTAAGGAACTGTTAAAACCAATACTGAGTAGCACAGAGCCCAGTACCAAATTTTGGGGAACACCAGCATAGACATTTATATAACTGCACTTCTCACCCTGAAGAATAACCTCTTCAGTTCAATCCAGCAACCAGTACACAATCTACTTAATGACATGAGGATTGATGTTAGCTTTCTTCATAGCTCTTAAAATTGTCATAAATGATAAACAATCAAAAGCTTTTACAATGTTGACTTAGCTAACACCTATGGGCTGACTTTCACCCAGAGATAGAGAAACCACCTCCTAATACAATTGAATAAGATTTGCTAAGTCTGATTTGCTTTTAATAAAGCCATGTTGGAAAATATATAAAGATACTAAACATTGTTGGTATGAATAAAGTCAATAATGCAATGTTCAAATCATCTCCCCAAGATTACAGTTAGACAGACAAGATGGTCGGCAGGATTCAGCAAGCTCTGCACAGAGTGCCTGAATAGTGCCAGAGCTCCGACAAGCGATCCGGGATTGAGCCCCCAAGATGTGAACGAGCGCTCCGACACTATTCCCACATGGACACCACTGCCATATGCTAATTACCTCATTTGCTGGTGGAAATCATGCAAATGAGGTGAATTAGTATTCCAGGAAGCAGACAGGTGCCTGTGCAGGAATAGTGTAACCTGCAGAAATGTATTCGGTTACTAACCGAATACATTTCTGCAAATTACAAAATGGAGGCATGACAGCTCGAAAGAAAGCATGTAGTCAATGTAGTAGGCATGCCAGTGGCCAAATATATGACCATTGGCATGAAAAATAGTTGAAATGTTATAGAAAACAAGTTTATTTTTTTTGGCTGATCTCGGCCGTTTAAGCATAGGGCGGCGGTGCATAAATGGGATCGCCACGAAAATTTTAAAAAAAGGGGGGAATAAGCTTTTATACCCAGTCAGCATTTTGCCATAATAGTCAATGGCATGCATAAGACAACAATACCAGGGAATAGTGGTTGCTAAGGGGGAAGGCTCAGTGCGAGTGTGATAACTATGAATTAGCATTCTGGTTTATGTAAATGAGGGGGATTGATACTGAATCACAGATTTCCTATCAGTGTTAGCTTGCACCCAACTGTGTAGGTGCAGCAACACCATTGTATAAGTAGAAGAATTGGATGACCTCATACGGGGGTGTGTCATGCATGCTGTAAGCTTATTGGAGCTCTGTGTCCCGTGTTTGTCCTTAGCTAAGCACAGCTAAGGAAGGGGGTATGTCTCACATTGTTGAACATTGTTTTCCTTGCTTAAATGGGTGTGCACACCAAGCACCAGGTATTAAACAAACAAAAAAAACAGAAAATAGCAGCACTGATCACATCTGAGCACTGGGTATGCTCGGCGCACCTCGGGGGTTAAACAGGAAGGCAATGGGAAGGGAAGGCAATCAAGGAGAACTAGCATAGCTGTCAGGTGAAATGTATCAGAACCAGCCAATTACATAGGCAGCAGCCCAGCACACTACTATAAACTATGCAAACACCTTCCAGTCTGTTTTTTTCCCACAAACTCTACACCACCGGTGTACACAGATGGGGAAATTTTACCTGACAAAACTAACAAAATGTTAGGGGCTGCTGCCGATCTCATACATCAATATGTGCAAGAGGCTGAGGGTGGTGAGGATGTGAATGCTGACTACCATTCCACAGTGAGGAGGAGGAAAAGAGTGTACAGACCCAGGGTAACCTACCAGGACCTACATGAGCTGGAGATAGTGGAGCGCTATTGTGTGGACAGGGGCATTCTACAGCAAATTGTTGAGCTGTGCCGGCCCCGCCTCACACACAGAACCAACAGAGGGGAACCCATCCCAGTGGATACCAAGGTATGTGTAGGCTTAAGAATACTAGCCACAGGTACCTTCCAAAGAGCAACTGGGGATATCATGGGGATCTCACAGGCATCAGCATCCAGGGTACTCCACCAGTTCCTGGATGCCATGTCAGCACATGCCAGTGAGTACATATATTTCCTCAACACCTGTGAGGTGTTGACCAGCAATATGTGTCTCTTCCACCAAATAGCAGAATACCCTGAGGTAGTGGGTGCTATAGATTGCACGCACATACACATCAAAGTGCCACCCAGTGAGCAGGGTAGAATCTGCATAAACTGCAAGGGCTTCCCCTCCATCAACTGTTAGGTCATCTGGGATGCCCAGGGCATCATCATGAATGTGTGTACTGGCAGCCCTGGAAGCTATCACGATTCCCACATCTGGCATATGCCACAGCTGTACCAATCATTTGCCATTGGGGACATCCCATATGGCCACCTAGTGGAGGATGCTGGCTACGCACTGGAGCCATGGCTGATGACACCCCTCAGAAATGCACATACACCTGAACAAGAACTCCATAATGAGGCACACGCACAAACCAGAATCATTATAGAGTGTGTGTTTGGGATGCTCAAGTCACAGATCCGCTGCCTTGACATATCAGGTGGAGCCTTGCAGTACTCTCCAGCTACATGCACACAAATGTTCATAGTATGTGCCATGCTATACAATATGATCCTGCGGAAACAGCTGCAGCAGGAACACCACATGGCAAGGCCACACAGCCCCCCACCATTGCCAAGGCCATCACAGGCATAGAGTGACTCGGAGGAGGAACTACCTGAGTCTGTCCCTGTAGGCAGAAGGAGGCATGTCCAGTATGCCCAGGCCTTAGCAAAGAGGCAAAGCATAGCACATACACTGACATGGTAGGGACCCAGGGAATGACACCTCTCTCTGACTCGCACATACAGTAAAAGGGATGCCAAACATGACACTACCTGTGCTTTACCATGTATAGGGAGTATACTATGTGCATCCAACATAGTCAGCCCTCTGGCACCGTCCTCAGTATTGGCCCAGCCACAAGGTAAGTCACTCTTCCTATCAATTACTGAATGGAGTAGTATGTTCTGATAGTTGTATCTATGGTATGGATTCAAGCATGCAAGGGAATCGGGTGGCCAAATGGGATGGCAGCAGATAGCAGACACCTATATGGGCAGCATGAAATCTGTAACAAATACTGGTGTCAACATACTAGGCAGTACTAGACAGGGTGACAAATCCCACTGCTGGACATGTGGTGGCCTAAATGTGCGTCCATAGGACACACACATGCATGTCAGTGAGGCTCACATACCCACCACCAGCCTCAGCCAGGAGGACAGGTGTAGATGACCATAAAGAAAGGCTGGGCAAAGGCCTCCAAATGATGGCAATGGTGAACAGCCCCCCCTCCAGACCCACACAGACAGACTACAACAGGTCTGGTAGTCATATGTTAGTTCTGAAGGGTAAGAAGTCTGAAACTGAAATGTAGCTTAATAAAACCTAAGAACTGTAGTACACTGATATGCCTTTAGTGTGCATGATAGGTCAGAATACAATATGAAATGAAAGTCCAAAGAGTACCTGAAATACCAGTACAGTCATAGCAAATGTTTAAAGTTGTCAGGTGTGCCCCCCCCCCCAATCCCATGTAGAACTGCAGTAACATGTAAGTGTGAGGAGTAATATCAGTGGAGCACAGATTGCCCGAGCTGGCCCAATCTACAGTATAGATTGCTGCATGTGTACAATATGCAGGGATCTGTGTGTTAAGTTCTGTATTCAATATTGTCGGGAAGTGGCCAGCATGTAGGCATGGAAGGTTGTGTCTCAGTGGCCTACGGGCAGTACTGTGGTCGACAAGGGACATAATACAACTGCAGTGCAACCACAATGCTTCTCAGCGATGCCCATGTCAGCAGTCATCCCTACTCACTGTCCACATGTCAATATCTGTCACCATCTGAAAGATCGACATGCCATGAACCTGGGCCCATACATACACACAGTACACAGGTTGAAGTACCCTAGATGGAGTACATAAAATGCAACTGTCAACTGCACACAACTTTGGAATTGTACATACAGGTTAGCAGCACATTAGTTGTCTGTGCAGTATGGAATACTGGTGTAGGCTGGCAAATCATTGGCAGACCACAAAAGGCACAGTTATAAAGTAATGAGAGACTGCCTATGTCCATGCACAAGGCAGCATAAGGGAGGAATGTCCCAAGTATATCTGTGAGTCAGCTGCAAGTAGCTACCATATCACACATGCCCTCATCTCACTCCACCATCAGCCACAGGTTTATCACGGGTCATATCCTTGCTGTTGGGAATGAATACAGTATGAGCCCACTTCTGTATGGGAATACCCACAGAATGTAGCATGCTGAAGAGGTGTCCTATGCAGATGTGTCCGTAGCTGTATGCAGCACCCTGCCTGCATCCAGACCAATGGATCAATATGGACAGGAAGTATTGCCAGTAACACCTTGAACACTTACCCTGTCACCCCAGGGGAATCCACTGGCTCATAGCCTGGGAATGTATGAGTGACAGAATGCACTGGACTGCTACAGATGGCCTGTATCACTACCAAATGGCTTACAGTCCTCTTTCAAAGGCCTGTGCCTCACCTCTAGTGCCAATGTATGGTATGTCATGGGGTCCTAACTAACAACATAACACAGTCAACACAGCACAAATGCAAGACCATGCTGACAAATCCCAGTAGCATGCACCCCATGTCCTACTGCAAGAACTGTAGACCAATCCATAAGTACCACTGGGATGAAGGGCCAACTATAGGGATACTTCTCAGATATTGCTTGCATAATGTTAGGAAGATGATAGAATAACGGGGGGGGGGGGTTGTAGAAGCATGGACGTCACGGAGTGTGTGAATTCTGAAACTCTGATGTGTGCCCATACTACCCCTGCATGCAAACCCATTAATGGGTGGCTACAAACCTGCTTGTAAACCACAATGTGAAGGGGAACTGAACAGATATATGAGCCCTGCCTCTGGGTAACCTGGGTGAATCTGTACAGCTGAGAGGTATGGCCACAACAGGATATGGCCATTCTGTTAAGTCAATATATATATACAAGAAGGGGATCCTCAGCCACCATACTACCAAGGTGCTGGACCATTTACACAGACCCATCAGCAAGTGTCCATAGCTACCCCTCCAGAATGCCAAGAGTGTGCAAGAATGTGTAGGCTGCTGCCCACAATACTGGACTCAGCTTCATTCATCTTATATTTTCCCAGTAAATAAGTGAGAGCAAATAATTATGTCTGTCACTAGTTGATGACTTAATACATCACAGTGTAAAACAGTTCAAATGTCTGAATATCCCTGCTAACAACAACCATGTAACACAAGCAGCACAGACAGCAATAGTTATAGTATCCCACAATCGTTCATCCATTGTGACTCCATATTGTCAACCTATCTACAGATATCCTGCAGAAACAGGTTGCTAGCTGTAGGTGTAGAACACCAAACCCTGGACTGGATTACAACTCTACCTGGAATGGATTCACACACTCAATACAGAAGGTCATACTGGTTCATAGGTTCATAAGTGTGTACTAGGTTAATGGCCCTGGAGCCTTTACAAATGTATCCCATAGGAATACCCTGACATTGTGCCACCTGACCTTAGTTCCCAGTGCCTCTGTCAAGTAGAGCTACTGGAGTTACCCCTGGGGTAAATTTTCTGTTTCCCATCCACTCATCAAGGTTTCTCTTGAAGAGGGCCAGTGAGGTGCTCTGTTTGACATGTATGTGAAGTCTATTCCATAGCAAGAGCAGTCTCTGGGTTATGAACCTGTCCCTCCAGCACGTTCTGTTGATTGTGGTAATGAGGTTGAGGTCACTGGAGTGTGTGGTGCAGAGGGATTGGGATTTCTTTAGATGTAGCATTTCTAACAGAGCTGGATCAGACACGGCTTTGTATGTCAAGCAGAGATTGCCTCTAAGTAGGCGATGTGAGACAGAGAATAGTTGGAATTTTTTGAGTCTGTCCATATAGGACAAGTGTTTAAGGCCTAGAATCCTCTTTGTGAGGTACTTTTGTGACCTCTCCAGTTGTTACAGGTGTCTAGTGAGGTACATGCCAAATGGGGCATTGTACTGGATGATTGGCCTAATGAGGGAAGAGTAGAGGGAGGCAATGACCTCTTTCTTCCTGGATGCAAAACCCTCAGTAACGAGATGTGCCACATAGAAGGACTTTCTGACCACAGTAGCAATGTGGTGGTCAAAAGAGAGGCTGCTGTCAACCTGTGTTCCCAGATCTCTTATAACACCTGTGTTCAGTGGACTATCATCGATGTGATAATTCAAGAGAACCGGGTTTTTCCAAAAGGGGATGATGAGACTTTTTTGGCATTGAGCTTAAGGCCATGGTTCTGACACCAGTCATTGGTCTCAGTGAGGCCTTTCTGTAGGATGTTAACATCACTCGGGTTATTGATAATAGCTCCCAACTTGCAATTGTCTGCGAACTTTGTCAGCCAGAGACCCTTTGTGTCGGCCTGGACTTTAGAGAAGTAGATACTAAACATGAGAGGACCCAGGACTGAACTCTGTGGGACTCCACTCATGACTAGTCAGCAGTCTGACTTGGAGTCCGCTACTTTCACACTGTGGGTTCTATCTGTGAGCCAGTTTGCAACCCACCTAGTGATATAGGGGTTGATGCCTAGCTTAGTGAGTTTTTCTATGATTCCTGAATGGGGAATGTTATCAAAAGCCTTGGCCAGATCAAAGTAGGCTGTATGAACCACCTTGCCTTCATCCACAGCTCTGGTGACTGACTCAAAGAAGTCTACCAAGTTGAGCAGGCATGATCTACCCTTCACAAAACCAAACCGTGTGGGATCCAAAGTTTAGAGATTCCCTATATCCTTGTTTATTAGGTCCATGATGATGCGTTCCATAGCTTTGCATATCAGACTCATCAGGCTAATGGAGCTATAGTTCCCAGGGTCTGTAGTCAGTCCTTCTTTTTGGAAAGGGATGATTGTAGCAGTGTGCCATTCAGTAGGGACAAAGCCTGAGGTTAGGCTGTGATTGAAGAGGGCACACAGGTGAGGTGCCAGTTCATTCTGTAGTTCATGTAGAACACAGCCAGGGATATTGTCAGGTTCTATGGAAGCTGTATTCTTGGCGTTGGACAGTGCTGTTTAACCTGTGCAGCAGTAATACTGGGTGCCTGGCAATCTACTGGTATTGTGATTGGTCCTTTGGGGAGGAGTGGGGTAAAGCTGGCAATGAATCTGTTGGCCAGTATGTTGGCAATATCTGTTGGCTCGGTATAGGAGGTACCATTGTGCAGTAGCTCAGAACAAATCTGGGTATTGCCATGGAGATTCTTTACATAATTATAGAAGGCTTTGTGGTTGTCTTTACTATCTGCTGCAATTCTGTTTTCATAGCTAACTTTAGAGGATTTGATGAGGGATCTCACCTTTTTGTTGAGGCTGACAAGGGAGTTTTTCCAGTCTTGGGACTTCACCTTATTCTGCATTGGTTTCCTCCTTCTGCTGTAGAGTTTGTTTATGGCAGGGGACCACCAAATTGGCTTCCTTTTTTTGGAGGAGAGCGTCTTGGTTCTGTTGGGTATGGCGAGATCCATGCATTTGTGTATGTGTTTGTACAGTGCATCGGTGTATGATTCGGCGGTCATGCAACTATTCTCAATTTGCATGGGTGCCATGAATTTAGCCACCTCTGTTTTTAGGAGCCCAAAGTTAGCTTCAGAGAAGTGTTTCATGGTGGTTACCTTTGCGGGGGGTGGGGTGGGAGAGATGGGCATGCTCCTACACTTAGAGAAATGAAGCCCATGTCTGAAAACACAGTGGACTATACATATCTGTCATTTGCAGATGTCTATGCACACACACCAAATTGTACACCATTTATGCTTCACACACACATTGGATAAGAATACTCACACATATCCAAGGCCAACACACTATAATATGTCAAACATACAAACACAGAGATGTGGGGGAAAAAGAGATAGACAGTGACAGAGAGAATTCCATTATGAGGCCTGTCCCATCCACTACACATCCCATTGGCCTATATCACATGAGCTGCTGATGTCAATCACTGTAGACATTCCTTTTGCTAGCCCTCAGCCCTATAGTGTCTGTGGTGCTTGTGATAACTATGTAACACTATAGTACAAATAAGTATTCATGTAGCATTTGTAAACTCAGTCCTGTCAAATGTGTGTGTGAGTGAGTGTGTGTGTGTGTGTGTGTGTGTGTGTGTGTGTGTGTGTGTGTGTGTGTGTGTGTGTGTGTGTGTGTGTGTGTGTGTGTGTGTGTGTGTGTGTGTGTGTGTGTGTGTGTGTGTGTGTGTGTGTGTGTGTGTGTGTGTGTGTGTGTGTGTGTTTGTTTCCAGAGGAATGGGCCATTCACACTCACTACACCTCCCATTGACCTACTTTAGCACTCCTGCTGATGTCAGTTACCTTGAAATAACCAAATCTCAGCCCATAAGCTCTGTGGCACAGGCAATAACTGCATAATACTATAGTAGAGCAAACTAGCAAACTGCAGTTGATGTCACTCACCTTCAAAGATATCTTTGGACAACTCTCCAAAATATAAGCTCTGTGGTGCTTGCTATAACTGTGTAATGCTATAGTGTAGCAAACTAGTTAAGTAGGAATTCTAATCCTGGTCCTGGCAACTGTAAAAATGTTTGTGTGAGAGTGTGTGTGTGTCTTTGTTGACACCTGCTTTTGTGGTCATTCACACTTACTACACTTCTCTTACCCCTCCTTTAGCACTGCTGCTGATTCCACTCACATTCAAAGATTCTTTTGGACAGCTTTATAAGTAAGCTCTGTGGCGCATGTGATAAATGGGTAACACTGTAGTAGCACTACATAAGTAAGTAGGGAGTTCAAAGCTCAGTACTGGCAAGTGTGTGTCTGTTATCAGTATCCTGTGTGGGTGTTGGTGTGATTGTGTAGTAACAGGATCCATTGCCAGATGGGTTTTGCTACATTATTATATTATTATTATATTAAGGAACTATATGTCCCAATGTCCACATTACAAGGCCAACAGTTGTCAAACACCGTAGAGGTTGGTGTAGACAATACACAGCCATAAATGTCTAGTGCCATGTGCAATGACTAGGTGATAGTATGGATTAGTGAACAAAAAAAAGGATACCTTTTTATTACTCAGATACCACTCTCCTCCCACAGATCATACACAAACACGCTTGGCAGGGCATCAACCACTATATCGGTAGTTCTCCTGCAAATTGCTTTACAGATACTACCCATGGTATGATTGCAGTGGACTACATGCCTCTCGACCACAACAGTGCAACTGACATCAGAAAGTACTTTGATGTGTTACATCTCCTGATGAAGTGTGTGTTATGCCAAGTAAAAGAACATGGAACCCTGTTCCATCCCCTCAGTAGCCCAATCAATATGTATATTTTTTTGCTTTTGCTATATTCTCCATTGGACACCTGCAACAACTGTAGAGTCTGCAAACATACACCAAAAAGTGAATTTTATGCCTTATACACATGCACTGTATGGAGAGACACCAATAACTCCAATGAATCCCTGTATCATACTGTCTATATAGGTACAATCACTGCCTCAGTTACATCGCCAGGTCTCAACAAATGAGGTCAGGAAGGCTACTTCTGGAGATACCAATCTGTCTACACAACATGCCCCAGAGACCTCACGCACACTTCCACACTTCAAAGAAAATGCAGGTGGGACATGTGCACAACCTAGACACTGTCCATGTTATGGAATATAAATCACATACATGTGCAGCAGTGCACATCACTGGCCACCCACAATAGAAATCTGGATGAGTGGATGGGAAATGCAATACCCATCCCTGGGGACCACTCCAGTCACTATACTCCTGAGCCACACTAGGGACTATTTCATGTGGCCTGATGCCAGGGTATTCCTTGGGCTAGCCTTCAGGTGTATTTGGCTACTACACACCTATGAAGCAATGAACCTATGGATCTCAATACTGGCAAATGTGTGCATGTGTGTGTGTGTGTGAGTGTGTGTGTGTGTGTGTGTGTGTGTGTGTGTGTGTGTGTGTGTGTGTGTGTGTGTGTGTGTGTGTGTGTGTGTGTGTGTGTGTGTGTGTTTGAATAGTAATCTCAGTGTGTTTGATGAATATCCACTATGGCTGTGGTTATTAGTGAGGTGTGTCAAAACCACAACACATACCATTCTCCATTCTACAACAGATGTAAATCAACATATACCTATGTACAACCCTCAGCCCTATAATCTGTGAGGCATATGCAATCACTGTGTTACAGACCGGGGATTTCCATGCACATGGTGGATGTGTCACCACACTGTCATACTGCCATACTGGTCATGCTGCAGGGCCACATCCTGGTGACACACAGATGCCTGGAATGGAAACAGAATACAGCATGTGAGAACACATTCACTCAGCACTTCACTCATGTGGGGAGAGAGGGGTAAAGCTGGCACTAAATGTGTTGCCAAGACTGTGGCCAATATCTGTTGTCTCAGGACAGGTATTAGCATTGTGCAGTAACTCGCAGCACTTGTATTTAATGCTCTGGAGGTTGTTGATGTAACTATCAAAAGCTGTTGTGACTGTCGTCATTGTCTGCTACATCTCTGCTGTCATAGATGCCCATAGGGAATCCCATGTGGATCCAAAATTGTGTTCGAGGCTAATAAGGGAGATCAACAGTCATGGGACACCACCTTTTTTGGCAACGTTGTCCTCCTTCTGATGTACATGTTAATAATGGCAGTGCACCATCACATTATTTTGGAGGACAGTGTCTGGGTTCGGTTGGCTCTGGCTAGTACCATGCATTCATGTATCTGTTTGTACAGTGCATATGTGTATGATTCCACAGTCGTGCAGCCATTTCCCATTGCCATGGGTGCAGTGAAGGCATCCACTCCTGTTTCCATGGTTGCAAAGCCAGTTTTGGAGAGGTTTTGCAAAGTGGTAACCTTTGTGGGGGGGGGGGGCTGACATGTTGAGTTTCATGTTGATTACAGCCTGTGTGAATATCACCATGCAGGGATTGACATCTGTGGATGAGCAACAGTCCCATATCTAAGTAGTCAACACAGGTCAAGGTTATTGTATCCTCTACCAGAAGTCAGTATGAGCTGGTCCGGGGCAATGGAAATGATGACTCCCAGAAGTGTTCGGCCACTGTACTGGTGCTTGACCACTTTCCCCAGGTGATGGAGGGGTAGTTGAAGACTCATACTTTGTCAGTGTTGTGTTGGACCATCATAGGTGGCAGGGTGTTGAGGAAAGTGCATTGACAGCCTAGGGACCTAGCTGTAGACCCATAGCAGGCTATAGTCTGGATTGCACTATTACCCTAAAGCAGTTTTACCAGAAGTATCTGCAATGCATTATGATGGGATACTAGTCTGGTGGTGTTCCTACCCATAATAAATATGGAGACAACACCACCTGTGGAGGTGTGGCGTGGTCCATGATTTAGGCCTGACAGATTTGGAATGTGTCATAGCCTGATACTGCAGGTCTGCTGTCTGCTGCTGTGAACCACTTCTCCATTACAGCAGGCATGTGTCCTCCACTCCAATGACTGCTCTGAGTGACTGCATCCTGACAGTTAGATATCTACTTTTGAGCAGCATGACCCTCAGATTGCATACATGTGTAGCTGTTATGGTAGTAATAACACCAGGAACATTGCCTAATAAGGCATTATAGGGGTGGTAAGACACTTAGCCAATACCGGGAAATCCAGCGGTGACAAATGCAAGACATCTGTGGCAGGTCATTGGGTTTTGTCAATCATGTCATCCCAAGCAGAGAGGTACTGGATCCCCTGAGAATGACACATAACACATAAGCCAATGTTGCAGTCAATCTGTTGATAGTACCACAGCATCATTCTGGGTGACAGTGGTACACTGCCCAGGGCTACTGTCACACCTGCCTGGACCCCATAATCAGAGAGTTCAACCATGTCTCTTGTCAAGTCAGTCACACCCACATGGATACAGAGTGATACTCATAGTTGTTGTGGAGTGCCATGACTGGCTGTGTCATGGGTTTGATGCTGGCATTTGATAGATATTTGGCTGCTACCTGCTCCATATTAAACTTAGTGAGTGGGATATGTGTGTGCCTCAGTAATGAGTTGCCCATGATCACTGTATTGTGCAAGGTGGTTAGCCTTAGGAGCTCAGGTTGAGGGGATACTGTGTAGGTTAAATATGTGTCCCTTGGCATGTGCCATGTTGCAGTGTCTAAGTGGCTGCCTGCCTTGCTGGTCTGTGCTGTTTGGGTGAATGTCCATTGAGTGCCTCTGGGAAGGTGGGTGTGTGGCTTTTCACTGTATGTCATGGCTGTCAAAGTGGGTATCATGATGAGCTACATGTTCCACATGGTGTGGTGCAGGTGTTGATCATATCCTCATGACCTGCTAGTCCAGTCTTTGCTGGAGAGTGTATATGTCCACATTGCATGATATATGGATAACCCTCACAGGTCTGTGTGTTTGGAGTTTAGAGGGGAGGGTTGTCTGTGTATATGAGGCAGTTGCAGCAGTGGCTCAGAATGGACAAGTGGTCCAGGTTAATGGATGAAAGCACAGATAACTGCCCTACAAACATGGCAGGAGGGGTGGACATAACTACCAAGTACTGCGGCTACTTCAGTGATGAACATGTACTGCTGACCACTCCTAGGTGTAACATAGTTCTTGATACAATAACCTAGTGAATTGCCAAGCCATAATGCTAGTTGAAGTACAAGACAGGAAGAACTAGCATGATGTACAGGTGGAACAGAAGTCAGACTGTCTGCCACCTGTAATAGTTTACCACAGCTGTGGAGTTGCCAGTGGCTTAGGCCATGTGAAAGTTCCCTAAGCTCTGTAGCATGTGCGGTAACTGTGTAATACTATAGCAGACATACCTAGATAGGCTGGAGTTCCAATCTTTATGCTGGCAACTGTGTGTGTGTGTGTGTGTGTGTGTGTGTGTGTGTGTGTGTGTGTGTGTGTGTGTGTGTGTGTGTGTGTGTGTGTGTGTGTGTGTGTATGAGGATCATATCTTGCATGACTTATACCATTTTGATGTGTATACCATACATGGCTAGTGACTACCTCCCACTGCCATTACTTTATATAGTGTGGTAACAGCATCTGGCTCACATGCACTAGGGTAAACCATTGTATAGTCCTCTATACAGATGTGTCTGGCATGGGTTCCCTACATTAGACTGACAGCTCAGAAGATCAACATGCAAAAGACAGATACCAGAAGACTGACGAAGCAGATGACTGACAAGTCATAATCCCAACAGCCAAAACACTGACAGGAGTAAATTGTGAGTGCAACCCGGTAAGTGTGGGATAGTGAGGGAGTTAGTGTTAGGGCGTGGGTAAGGTAAGTGTGCGATAGTGAGGAACTTAGGGTTAGGGTGCGGGTAAGGTAAGTGTGGGATAGTGAGGGGCTTAGGGTTAGGGTGCAGGTAATGTAAGTGTATGATAGTGAGGGAGTTAGGGTTAGGGTGCGGGTAAGATAAGTGAGCGATAGTGAGGGACTTAGGGTTAGGGTGCAGGTAAGGTAAGTGTGCAATAGTGAGGGACTTAGGATTAGGGTGTGGATAAGGTAAGTGTGCAATAGTGAGGAACTTAGGGTTAGGGTGTGGGTAAGGTAAGTGTGCTGTAGTGTTGGACCTTAGGGTTAGGGTTTGGGTTAAGGTTAGTGCATAGATAGTTTTGTGTAAGGTGTAGTGTAGATTTTTAGGTTATTGGTGTGCTTATGTTGTGTGCGTGTTGTGTGTAACAGTGAACTTTTTGTTTTGTTAAGTGTCGGGATTGTGGTTTGTCGGGCATGTGAACGTTCATGTTTTTGAGGTTTTGTTCTTCTGGCGTTAGTGATTTGAGTGTCGATCTTATGAGCTGTCGTTCTAACGTAGGGAACCTGTCTGGCATATCCATATGTTTGCAAACTATACGTGGTCGGAAGTGGTCTGTATGCCTTAACAATACACATGCATGTGATATTATAGACAAATAGGCCACAATGAGTGTACTGACACATATGGCAATATGAGGTATCATACCTTACTGAAACATCATGTTGCTACAACGTGTGCTGCCCTCACAGGTGGCCTGTCTTGAAGGTGCAATATATGAGCCCCGATGCGTGGTTTTACAAGTGAACTGTTCCCATTATGGGTCACTATATATATATATATATATATATATATATATATATATATATATTTATATATATATTTTTTTATAAATACACACACACACACACACACACACGCACATATGTGTGTGTATATATATATATATATATATATATATATA
>NC_056726.1:409473768-409491268 GCF_019279795.1 Protopterus annectens | reverse complement strand
TATATATATATATATATATATATATATATATATCGCTATCCTCTTTATTTGTAAACATGTGTTGTATAGTCCTTCTCAGATGTATCTCACCATATTTATCTGAGATGTGTATATTTAGATATAGAAACATGACTGAGTCCACACTGTTTTCAATAGCAAGTAGTAAACAATTGTAGTACTCAAAGCAGTTGTTCACTACTATTCAATACGTGTACTGAATGATATATTTGAAAAAGCAAAAGGCCCTCATAGAGCTGAGATGGCTTAGTGGTTAAGTGTTGTGACTATAGTGTACAGGGTCCTGGGTTCAAGACTTGCATGGGCTATTTATTTTGTTGCTGGGCAGAACAAAGGCTGATGGAGACAGGGTGATTAATGCACTTTAAAGTGGCTTTAAGTGGGTTTGCGCAGGTTTGCACAACAGTAAGCGCTGCTAACATACGGTTAAACAAATACATGCTTACTCCATGTAGGCTTCGCTTACCAGTGTGCAAATCTGCTTAACATTTACATTTAAAACAATGCTTAAACCTGCTAAGCATAGCTCAGCCCTGGTAACCAATGATCACATTCCAGTCTGATCAAATAGCAGGGTAATGACATATTTAATAAGTGTATTTAACTCCATGTACATAACATGCTTCTATGTGCTGTCATTACAGTAGCAAGGAGTGTGAGTATACTGTATGGGACACCTGAGTACACATGGGTAGTACCACAATCCTTTCTCTTTGTATGTGTTACATACTTGGGTAGTATACCAGGTTATGCAATCACACTTGCATGTATTGTATCATTACGTTACTACTTTTAAAAGTGCTTTTCCAAGTAAGAGTATATTACAGATTGTAGTACTGGAACCATACACCCCTGCATGCAAAGCTGGACTGTGAGTACTGACTATCGTGTTCTTGGTATTTGAGCTGTATGTTTTTATGTATCTCCTATTGGATATTGATCTGATATGTTGATATTAACTGTAGACTACTATGTTTTCAGGACATGTCATTGAAGACTTCTGTCATGTAGTAATGGCATACCTGTCAGTTTCAGATGTCTAGCTTTCAAAACATTCATCCTAATGCATAACCTGTTGGCTATCTACTTTATGTCTGCCCTCTGTACAGATGTGCAGATGTCGGGTATTCATCCTGGCTGCTTACAGGAAATCTCTGATTGATTGACACTGACATGCCTGCCCAGCTGTGTTATGAATGCCACGGCTAGGAAACCCCACTCTGTATGCACCACATGCCATGGATACCTCAACTAGACTACCACAGTCAACAGAATATGTTTGGGAACAGGTCCCTAACCCAGACACTGGCCATGTTATGCAATATATGTTGCATACATGTCAATTGGGGCACCTCATTGGCCCTCTTCAAGAGAAAACCAGATGAGTGGATGTTGAATTTAATTGTCACCCTGGGGATCACTCAAGTGGCAGTAGTTGATAGATGGCCTGCTGACAAATGTCAGGTGGCACAGTACCAATGTACTCACATGCCCTACTCTTCTCATCTCTCCATGGACATTAGCCTGGTACACACCTAGGAACACCTGCACCTATGGATCTCAGTACTGACAAATGTGTCTGTTTGCATTATTGAGTATAACAGTGTGTGTGTGCTTGTAAACATGTAGTTGAAAATACTCTGAGGGCCTGCTTACCCACTACACCCCCCATTGCTATACTTAGAAAGGGCTGCTGCTGTAATTCACATTAAATTTACCTTGTGACACTCTTCACCCTATGGACTACCTAGAGGTTGCAGTACCAAGATAATAGTGTTCTACAAATGAGTAGATAGGCATGGGATACCCTCTGAGTCCTGGCAAATGTGAGTATATGTGTCCATATTTGTGAGAGACAGCATTATGAGGCCTCATTCTCCAAATACACTAAACATTGCCATACATTATAAGGGATGGTGATGTTGCTGACATTAGGAGAGCCATGACAAAACCCTCACCCTACTATCCCTGTGGTGTGTGCAATAAATGCATATTCTCTGTAATAGAAATGATTAGATAGACAAGGGTTTGTATTGCAGTCCTGGTAAATGTGTGATTGTGGGTATGTCAGAGCATTATCATGGGTTTCACTGAGTACAATATCCAATGTGGGGTGGGGGTGCTGGGTATACTGTCTTTACACCATGGTACCCGCAGTACATGTCCCAAGTTCCACTGTATGAGGACCTCTGTCACCATCAACCATACAGGTAACTGATGACACTCTGCAGCCCAATAATGCATGTGCTGTGTGCAACAACTCTGTAACAGCATGGACTCACTGACAAGGTAATCAGCAGTGCTAAACCCAGGTCTGTCAAATGTGTGTATGACTGTATGGGTTCATCAATATGTATATGTCAGTATTTTATACCATGTTTTGTCCATTAACACTCAGTACATTCCCCATTACCATAATGTACAAGGCCTGGTGATGTTCACTTTACAGGAATCTCGGTACACACCTCACTCTACAAGCTCTGTGGTGTGTGCAATTAAGGCCAAACACATTAGTAGCAATATTTTATTTTATTTATTTTATTTATTTATTTTACATTTGTTAACCGGGCTAGTCTGGCTGGATACATGTCCATTTTCAGCAGAGGCCCGAGGAGAAAAGCTCCACTATCAGACTAAGACACTACAGATTAGGAAGTAACTAAATAAAAACAAACAAACAAATAACATAATGTACTCAGGTGAAAAAACAATTACATAGCAATAAGTACCTAGGTAGGGGTTCTAATCTAATTTTTGCCAAGTAAGTGTGTGTGTATGTGAAGGGATCTACTTCCATTTGCAGAAAATATATTTCCCAGGAGATCATATGTCTGAGAACTAATTGTCAAAAGGAAACATTGCAAAGCAATCATCTTGTGGAAATTCATTCCATCAAAACTAGTAGTGGATGTGTAAATGCCCTTTTCCCCACTGTACAGCTGTACATCGATACTTCAGTTGGTATATATAGTTGGGTGTGGTTGTTGTGGGTACAGCCATCCACATTGGGGGTATTGTGAGTATCCCCCTGCTTAGTGTGCTGTTATACTGTCCAGTTTATGTTAAAAGGTTAAGTAGTTGTTAATCACACTATGTGTGGTTTTACACCACCCCACACCATCCAAAGTGGGGGGCTGTGCCCCCCACACCAGCACACCTATGTATGCCAACTCCAGGATTGCACTACATTGGGGAAAAGACATATACTCTGCCAGTACCATTTTCAATTAAATTAAATTTGGCGGACTGATTATTTACTGATATGATGTTTTGGCAATTTGGTCTTGGTGGAATTACATAGGCCAAAATGAGTTCCATGCAAAATGAAGTACATCCATGTGAACAGTATTCTCTGTGTATTGCATCAACACTAAAACCTCTGTGTGCATGTTATTCACAAACATTTGGTGTGTGCCACCCGGGACACTTACCATTGTCTACTGTGGAAGAGCTACTTACATCAGTCAACATGCACTCACCTGTATACACCCCTCAGACCTATCTGCCATGTGGCACATGCAGTAACTGTTATACATACCTGTTACTTGTGTTCAGCTAGACCCAGGATATGACACAGTAAATGTGTTACCACAGTGCCATATCCCTTGTAGGAAAGGACAGCAGACCAACATCCTCCTGACACACAGACACCTACAACACAAACAGAATAAATTATGGAGACCACATTCAGTCATTGTTAATAACAGCTATAATGCATCATGGCTAGATAGCTGCACACCCTGACGTGTAAGCATTAAACATTCCAGCTGACAACACTTTAAACAGCATTACATTGCTAAACACCCACAAACACACATTCACCCTGTGCATCAGAACGATATTAGCATGTCCCTGCATTGATGGTATGGATGACAGGGATGTGGCACAGGTATCATCATATGCACAAGGTGTGGTGTGGGTTTGCCAGAGACCTAGGCTGAGCCATTTGGTTGACATCATGTGTATGGGTTAGGGGGTTCTTTATTAATTGGCCTGTACATACGTGGTTTGTGTAGGTATGGAGGTGCCCTAGCTGTGTTGGTGATGTGTGAGTGTATGTATGCACAGAGTTCTGCCATGTGGCTGCCCTATACAGAGGCATGTTGGACAGCTGCAGACCATACATGGCAGGGTGTACAGTTCACAGTGTCCCGCCACGGAAATGGGAACTGCGCCTGCCAGGGGTTGCATGGGCACCACCAGGCAGAAGCCAAGATATGGTACTCTCCCCTGACGATGACAATTGTCTGCTAGATCTGAGTCCCTGTTGAGAACTGGCCAGGCCCATGTGCATGTGGCCTGCTGCATTGTGGTGTGGACAGCACCCACCCCCTGCAGTGCTGGTGCTGGTACTGCCACTACAGGAGCAGGTGTGAGATGCTGCACATCCACATAGACCTCCACCTGTTGGTGTTGCTGACCTACGTCCATGTGGCTGACACCCTACTCCCACCACATGCTCTACCACAAAAAACACACGGTCGAGAATTCCCACCATCTCACCCAACCATCTATCCATGACCTCTGCAAAATAATGGTGGGCATCTGCATGATCACGGATATAGTCACATACAGTAGGAAGAGTAGCCCTCTGGAGCCTCAAACTATCTCTGGTGTAATGCTCCATATGTGCCTGTGCCTCCATGATGGCCCAAAACATGCATCTGGTGACACCTGCTGTGGTACTTCTGCCAGGGGCATGATGGCCAGAAGCCCTCCTATGAGCACCCCTGTCCATCTGCCTGTGTGGGACCTCGACAGTCATCTGGCTAAGGCTGCTGTGTACAGACACATCTGCCATAGTCACCACACTTTTCTGTCTCATGCCACCACCCGTCAACTGTCCCTCATCTATGGCCACTGGTGATGGGGTATGTGTGGGCATTGTGATTATGTGCGGGGATGGGGTGGATAAAAGTGGGATGCCAACCGATGGCACAGATTCAGCCCCTGACAACCCTGCCTGTGCCTCACTATGCCTATCATCATTGTCAAAGAATGTATGGACACTAACATCAGTTTGCCTGCAGGAGGGACCCTGACCCACCTCACCACATGTGAGGGGCAGACAAGAAATTTAAATTAAGACCTGTATGTTATGATTTACTTCTACACACACACACACACACACACACACACACACACACACACACACACACACACACAAATACACACACTCACACACACACACACGCATAGAGGTGAGGTGGCACAAAGATATTACACAGACCTCTCATTACCCAACAGTTGACATGCATGATATATGGCACTCAACAGCATGCACTGCAGCTATTCAAAATCCTTGTTACCAACATTATATATCTCTGTGATGCATGATTTGTGTTCGTAGGTGATGCCCCTTCCTCTGGAACACACTGCACCCATGTATACATTATTGTTGTGCTGACACTGGCATGTACTGTGCACCATACCTCACAAGTGTACAGAACATTGCTGAATGTCTAAATGTCTGGCATTTGAGTTTGCTATGTTGCTCACAGCCCCTATGTGTTTGTCTGATACATAACTGGGATGATATGAGGACTGATGTCAATAATTAATGCCTGACCTTTGATTTACAGATCTCGTCATCAGCAGTGCATATATGTGCAATAATATCCAGTTACACTAACAACCTTCAAAGCTTAATGTGGATATGAGGAATGTACACATCCCTGCTGACATGCCAGCCTCTTCTATGATATGCAATGGGGCCACAATACTGTATTTGATAACATTACACACACCTGATATGTGACATATGACCTGTACAATCCAATGCAGTATCAAACAAATGTGTTAGTCGTGGAGATGCTGAATGAGATGCATACAATATGTGGGTTGCATAAGTGTGCACACCCTTTATACAATGGTTTGTTGAAGCACCTGTTAAGCGAACTACAGTCGCTATTCCTGGAAGAGGTATACTAGCATGGCCCATCTTTACTTGGCATTATTTGGTCTGTCTGCCCTACAAAGATCCCCCAACTCTGCCAGATTCCGAGGTCAGCTCATGTGCACAGCCCTTGGAGGTCACACAGTGACTTCACTATTGCTGTAGAGTCTGGGTTATGTCTGGCACAATTCATAACCTTAACTATGTTCAGATACAGCCATTCATAGCTAGCTTTGGATGTATGCTTCAGTTCACTGTTTTGTTTCAAGCTGGCACCCCTCCCCATCCTCAGCCTTATTGCAGATGCCTAACAACTATGGGCCACACACAAGTGTTATTTTTCAGTGTTCCAAATTCAACCCACCATGTCAACCAGCCTCGTTCCAGCTAATGGACAGCAAATCTAAAGGTGTACACTGGCACCAGCAAGCTAAAGGTTGGGGATAGTGACCCTGAGATGGAGTGAGGTGTTGCTTGTGCACCACACATATCTTTATGAATATTGTCTGTAGGTTTGAGCCTTGGTCTCATGACACCATTACACATTGCAACACAAGCCTTTGGGAAACTTGATGTTATGCTTATCCTACCTGTACAGTGCCCTGGATTATATTTCATATGGAACAAATCTTTTGCCTGATTACCCTAACCCATAGGCCACATTTATGCAGAATCCAGGCAATTGACTGCACAGGCAGTACTTGCTAGACATTCCTGCAACTCCTTCAGTGTTGCTGCATGTCTCTGGGCAGCCTCCAAGACCAGTTTGCAATATCTTTTGTCATCTGTTTTGGATGAGCATCTGTTTATTTTCTACATCACTGTTATCTCATATTTAATACACCTCTAGATGACTGTCTGCACTGTTTGCCATGGTATATGCAATGGTGAGGTAAGGTTACTTTTCTCACTCCTGACTGCTACATTTCAGACATGGGATCCATTTCATGGTTTATAAGATGTGTGCAAGCCATGGCTGCTTCTGTTGCAGGTGACTGGGCAAATGTCATGGACATACTTCTTGGACAGCAGACCATTACTTGGTGTGACATTGAGGCCCTGTAGTTGATGGCAGGCGTGTATTCAAAAAGAGTGAATGCTGTCAGTACATCACAAGCTGCCTCCACAATATGTTATTTGGAGTGTGTGCACACATATGCTTCTAGTGTTTTGTAAGGTTTATATTCCCCATATTTGTTGTCCTCACATAGGATTCCATATTACACATTAATTGCTCATGTTAGGATCACATTACAGGTTGTAAAAGGTGTGGAATGTGTTATTGTGGTCTGCTATTGTGTATATCAGGAACAGTTGCCATTGTAATAGTGGTCTATATACTGTTGTATCCACTCTATAAGGGTAATGTTTCATACATATCCATACTGTAGGCCATTTTTCCCACCATTCTATCTCTGTCCACACATCTCAGGTTGTGAGGTATACTGCAGGACTCTTACATACCCTTCAGATATGCCACCATGGTGACCATTGTGATGCAGTGCAGTTAACACCAACAAAAGTGAACATGGACAGCATGCATTATGGGTAGGTGTGTTACATATGTGCATGCAAAGAGCATGGCCTTAACATGGCCGGTGTATTGGCAAACCTGAACAAAACAACTCTATACTCACCAACTACAGGCTGCTCTCCCAGTTGTATACCAGAGGGACCTAAATAGTTGTGTGAGAGAAGTACTGTCAGTAGCCACACCTGAGTCAATGGTACAGGGTGGAAGCAGCATTTCAGCACATCAACAGTACAAACCCCAATAATAAAGATTATGCACATCTGTGCATTACTACACTCCAGCAACAGACTATCTTATCTGACATATGCATGTAGATACTTTACAGATAAAAATGGATAAGCAACAGTCTTCTAGTAATGTGCACTGAGGCTTTATCTGCACATTCCTCGTCCATTGTGTGGGTGGCACCCACCTCCATAATGCTGCCTTCAGCTTGATGGCTTGCCTGGTGGGCGGGTGCCCCAAGGCTGGCGAGGAGCTTCTCAGCATGTGTCCGGGGGATGGATGGCTTGACCCCCACTAGTGGCTAGCCGGTCCCTTGCAACAGCAGCAGCATGCTGACAGGCGTGGCAGATGAGGTCAGTGCAACGATGCCACACTTGCTCATAACTTTGGCTGTGCAGGCCAACATCGTTTACCCTGTGGATAAGCTTGTTCCACAGGGTGGTCCTCTCCTGCAGGTCCTGGGCTCTGTGGCTGATTAATATGTTGTAATGCTGTATGACATATTGTATGATTGTGTCATTCTCTATGTTGGTGAATGCTGGGAGCTGTGGAAGTTGCATATTACCTGGAAGACATAAACAGGAAAAAGGTCACAGGACCTCATACGGTTGTCCACTTGCACATCAACAGTGAATATTACTTGCAAATAATCCAGACTATACCATAACACTGTAAGCTATCATGGCTTTGGCATCTTGCATTACACTCCTGGCCCTGACCTGTCTAGTTCCCCCAATGTTGGACACTTAATTGCATAATCCTCTATTGTCCATTCATTTCTGTGTAGAGGGATGACAGTGGCCATCTTCTATGTGGATGATGTGTGGATGGTGGCAAGTCTATGTCTGACTCTAGTGTGTGATGGAGCTGTGAGCACATGCCTGAGTTCATGTAGGAGGCAGACTTTGATGTTCTCATGCCCCATGAAGACTTGCTGTTGTTGACATCAGTAGGCATTATGTACATGCTCACCACTGATGTTGGCGGGAGTGTGGTTCATAGGTTCATAGGATGGTACTAGGTTATCAGCCCTAGGGCCTATACAAGCCTAGCCATAACAATTCTCTGGCTATTTCTTCCCACATTATTTACTTCCCTGGACCCCTGTCCACCAGGGTGACTGATGTGATCCTCGGGGTGAATTTCCTTTCTCCCATCCAATTCTCAAGGTTCCTTTTGAAGAGGGCCAAAGAGGCACTCTGCTTGACATGTATGGGCAATCTATTCCAGAGTCTGGGGAGTCTCTGGGTCAGGAACCTATCCCTCCAGCATGTTTTGCTTATTGTGATGACAAGGTTTAGATCCCTGGAGTGTGTGGCTCTGAGGGATTGGGATTTCTTTAAGTGTAGCATGTCCAACAGCTCTGGGTTTGACATGGCCTTGTATGTTAAGCAGAGATCGCCTCTGAGTAGACGATATGCAATAGAGTATAGCTGGAGTTTTTAAGGTGGCCAGCATAGGGCATCTGCTTTAGGCCTGTGATTCTTTTAGTGAGGTATTTCTGCGGCCATTCCAGTTGTTGCAGATGTCTTGAGAGGTACATACCAAAAGGGGCATTGTATTCTATAATGGGTCTAATGAGGGATGAGTACAGTGGGACAATGACCTTATTTGTTCTTGATGAAAAGCCCTTAGTGATGAGGTGTGCCACATAGAAGGATTTCCTGACTGTTGTAGTGATGTGGTTATTGAAGGTGAGACCACTGTCCACCTGTGTCCCTAAGTCTCTTATCACACTTTCGGTGTTTAGTGTACTGCCACCTATATGGTCATTCATGGATACATGTTTTTTCCCAATGGGGATAACTATACATTTCTTGGCATTGAGCTTGAGCCCATGGCTCTGGCACCAAGCATCTGTTTCTGTAAGGCCCTTTTGTAGAGTATCCACATAATTTGGGGATTTAATAATGGCTCCCAGTTTGCAGTCATCGGCGAACTTTGTTAGTCAGAGTTCTTTAGTGTTGGCCTGTACTTCAAAGAAGTAGATGCCAAACTAGAGCAGTCCCAGGACTGAACCCGGAGGTGCTCCACTTGTCACTTGTCTGGAGCTGGATTTGGAGTCAGCTACTTTTACAGTGTGGGTTCTATCAGTAAGCCAGTTAGCAACCCATTGGGTGACGTAGGGATTAATGCCCAGCTTAGTAAGTTTATCTATGATTCCAGAGTGGGGGATGGTGTCAAAGGCCTTGGCAAGGTCTAGATAGGCTGTGTGGACCATCTTACCCTTGTTCATGGCTCTGGAGACTGATTCAAAGAAGTCAATCAGGTTCAGGAGACAAGATCAGCCCTTCACAAACCCAAACTGGGTGGGGTCCAGTATTTGAAGGTTGCCAATGTCTTTGTTTATAACTTCCATGATAATACACTCCATGGCCTTGCAGAAAAGGCTTGTCAGACTGATGGGACGGTAGTTTCCTGGATTCAAGGTGGATCCCCCCTTGTGAAGTGGGATAACTGTAGCTCTGCTTCACTCAGTGGGCACGAAACCTGAGGTGAGGCTATGATTAAACATGACACTTAGGTGAGGTGCCAGTTCATATTGTAGTTCAAGTAGTACACAGCCTGGGATGTCATCTGGTCCCATGGATGCTGTATTCTTAGCTTTAGAGAGAGTGTTTTATACCTGTGTGGCCATTATTACCGGAATTTGGCAATCTTCCGGTATTGAGATGGGCCATTTACTGGATGAGAGGGGGTGAAGTTGGCACTGAATCGATCTGCCAGGATATTGGCAATATCCTTGGGATCAGTATATTTAATGCCATTCTGTTTTAGCTCAGAGCAGATCTGAGCATTGCCATTTAGATTCTTGACATAGTTATAGAATGCCTTGTAGTTGTCTTTGGAATCTTTGGCAATTTTATTTTCATAACTAGCTTTGGAGGATTTTATGAGGGATCTCAGTGTCTTACTGAGGCTGGTAAGGGAGTTTTTTGCATCCTGGGATTTTCCTCTTTTCTGCAACAGTTTCTTCCTTTTGTTGTAAAGTTTGTTTATGGCAGGGGACCACCAGATTGGCTTCCTTTTTTGGATGAGAGCATCTTGGTTCTATTTGGGATGGCACAATTCATGCATGAGTGGATGTGCTCGTACAGTGCCTTAGTGTAGGATTCAGCAGTTGAACCATCAGTTCCTGTCTGCATGGGTGTCATGAAGTTTGTCACTTCTGACTTGAGTAGCATGAAGTTGGCTTTGGAGAAGTTTTTTATGGAGATTTCCTTACTGGGGGGTGGGATGTGGATGTTAAGAGTGATTAGCTTATGGTCAGACCTGACTAACAAGGGGGTGAAATTCTGCCTGACTCAGAAGAGGGAAAGCTGTGGTCTCTTTTGAAGTTTTAATATGCTGTTAAAGCAGAATGCAAGTAAAACACAAGGTAAATAAAACAAACCAGTATTCAAAATATAGAAAGGCAATAAAGTAATACAAAATACAAAAAATAAAAGCAAACAAACCTTTCCTTCACAGCAAAGTGTAGCAGAGTCTGGATGAGCCTTTCTGGTAAAGGTTGATGTGCATATCCCCCTGCACAAATGTTGTGGGCAGGGTGGCACTGTTCCCACCTAACCTCTCTGATGCAGGTTGCCTGTATCCATGGCATGGGTGTATGAGGTGTGCTTTACCCCCAGTACAGGTTGAATTGTGTTACTGCCTCTGTGACTGACTACATCTGTGGAGATGTTGCAATTGGCCTTGGTGGTGTGGATATGTCTAATTTATAGTCTGGAGCATTTCTCCCCGGGCCTCCGCTGAAAACAGGCTCTGTGGAACCTAGTCGGACATTCCTGGTCAACAAATGTTAAATAATAAAAATAATAAAATAATAAAATAAAAATAGTCATAGTCAGCCTTACAAGAAGTCACCTATGAACCTACATATGCTTGCTCAGATAAAGGTGGACTTGCTTGCAAGTTGTGGTCTGCACATATGTGTCCCTGTACAGCCACTATAGCAACCTATTATGTGCTTTGTGTATTGCTGCTGTCCACAAGGGGGATTACTCTATCGTTGGTGGAAGATGGTTGTACAGTTCAGGTACTGCTGATTCCATATAGCTACAGTGGATATAAAGTGTACACATCCCTGTTATAATGCCTGGTAGTTGTGCAATTAAAACATGACCCCAAAAAAGTTAATTTTAACACAATCCCCACCTGTAATGTGACCTATAGCCTGTTCAATTCAATAGAAAAGATAACAATCTGTTCTGTGAAAACAAATGGGAAATAATACCCAGTACAGTAAGCCACCTGAATGTGTGTGCACACCCTTAAATTGATATGTTGTGTAAACACCTGCTTAGATGATTCAACATCCATTTGTCTTGGTTTGTACTCTAACATCATGACACATCTTCCCTTGGCAATGGTTGCTCACCTTCCTTGAAACAGCTTTGTTTCTTTTTCAATAGAATTGTACATGTTATGGGTCACATTTGAGGTAAGAAACATTTTGAAATAATTTTCAGTGGTCTTATTGGCATACAGCACACAAACCTGGCATACAAACAGGGGTGTGTACACTTTGGATATCCAGTGTATATGGGTGTTGATATAGCTGTTAGCGGCTGGCATGGGCAGTGGGTCATAACACAGTTGTACACTTGTCTGATTACTACCTGATAATCATGCCTACTGTAGTACCCATATCAGTGTCATGGCAATGCAACAATCAGTAGCTGTACACATCTTATTTTGTTGTATGCAGTGACACTGATATTACACACATGTGCAACATGGACAACCTATTTTCCAAACTGTTTGTAACCCATGTTATTACTTTTGTGCCTTTCAGCTGAACATACATATACATACACATGCTCAGGGGATACTTGGTATACATTTGTGTTCTATGTCAGTATGGCACTCTGTATTTACAGTCTTGCAGCTCAGTCATACTTCTCAACCTGTTATACCAGGACTTCTGGACAATGGTCCACATCAATGGGTGACAACAGGGAAATCAATATTGATAATGTATTAATATAGCTGACATAACCCGAGTATATGTGTATGTGACTACAGATATCAGTCACAACTGTGACTATTGTCCGGCAGAACACTATACAGTTGAATGTTATTAATTCAATATATCACATGCAGTTTAATACACACATCTGCAACTATACTTTACTATGCACATGCCCTATACAGGTATCTTAGATTTATAATACAAACATGTATAATACTCATACTCACAGGTAACATATGAATATGAGTAACATCCCATTAGCTGGCCTAGCAGTGGCACAGTCATGACTGTTTGACAGACACACTAGTGGCTGCCATATGTGAGCTGTCCTTTCCCAGGGTGAGTCAGGCTCCTCAGCTGTGACCCTACCTCTCCACCGCTTAGGCTTTTTTCCAGATGAGATGCTCTAACATTAGGGGAGGATAAACAGGGACCGATCTTAAATATGCCTGTTATAAACCTATGAAGTTTGTAGCATAATACATTTTGCATTACCATGACTGTTCTGAAGGTGGTGAGGTATGAAACTCAAGTGTTTGTCATTACTTCATGACTTCCATCCCCAGCTATTTGCCAGAATAATATAGATGTTAGGAGGAACAGACTAAACACTTTGATGGGTAAATCTTGACATTCTGTGAATATCTGCACAGCTGACTGGTATGGCCCACTGCAGACAGAGCCAGATGATATTTCCATAGCAGTTGTTCAGTAGGACATCACTACAGCAAGTCTTGCTGGCACATATAATTATTTCAAAAGCATTTATCCCATTATTACAGGCCAAGTACTACATTAAATTACATGCTTACATGTTTCACATGCATGCAGGCAGCTGTGTAGTTCTTCCAATAGCCAATGTCATAGCAACCCACTACTATAAATGATTACTTCATCTGGGCGTTGTCCCTTTACCTTGCCTGTATGGATGACGTCCATCATGTGTGGGGGCAGCAGTGTTACAGACAGCAGGTAGGAATACCTTTTACAACAAGACTTGTGGACAAAGGCCAACTACATGTTTGTATAAGGTTCCAACCCTAGGGACAGAGTGTGAGTATTGCAGTTATGTGCTTTGAATACTGCTAGTTTTACAGGGTTTGTGTGTACATGCCGGTTTTGCATGGAATGCAGTCTGTCTGCATAGCTCTCAGCTGTGGGGCTATCCACATAATGGCCAGAGGTTTGGCTGTTATGTTTTGTCTGTTCCCCAGACAGGTGTTGTCCTTGACAAATCAGTGGCATTCTCTCTGTTGATTGCTATCAGTACATGGCAACAGCCATTTGTGTTTCTGACGTCATATTCCTCAGAAAGGGTATGTTGCAACCAATCCTGTAACACCAGCAACTTTCACAGTGTATAACAGCAATATTTCAAATATGGCCCAGTGTTTTTACCTCTGTCCTCCACTTATATATCAGACTTTGTCCAGATGTCATGCAGTAAGAGGTTGATAGGTATGGTCTATCATTATTTAGTGCTGACATTCCTGATATCATTCCAGTGATTTTGTGGACTCCCACATATGTTGTGGGGTATAAATATGAGGGCTACAGCTGGACAACATGTGTGACTCTGTACAGTCAAGAGGTCAGTGTATAGAGAATGCTGTTATATGCCTGTGTAAGACATTTTATGGGGGACTGGTATTAAATATTTTAACCTAGGCTGTTAGAACATGTGAGGGATATTACTAATAAGAAACATAAAGATATATGGCTGTACATTTTCATACATTTCACCATGGGGACAGAGGTGAGCTAGAGCTTACTGTTTTGCACACAGTTCTGTTTGTCAGTGTGATAGTACAGTTTATAGTTAAGCATTGTTATGTAAAGGATCTGTTTACATTGTAACAAATGATAATTTTCCCACAAGGGGTTAACTTCAGAGTGTAATTGGAGGCTGTTGGAGGAAATCTGTAATTAAGTGTTGACTGATTCTTGTCTTCAAGGCAAGTGTGTTTTTTACTGTTGTACTACTTGAAGGCTTTGGCCAAGACAGCAGAGTATCTTATTTTTTGTGGATTAACTAAAAATACTGCGAGAACGCCAGTAAGTGCCTCTACCAATAAAGGAATAAATGTGATAACCAAACTGTGTATCAATTGCGTTTTAATATAATATAACGTAATATAAAATAACAAAACGGACAACTCCAAACTAACAGACAAACTGATGGTAAAAAGGACAAACTGGTGGAAAAAGAACAAGCAAACAAACAAGCTAGTTAAGCACTTTCACCCAAAAAACTGGGCTTCATCAGAACTGGCTTTCAGTTATTACATCCAAATTTAAGCCTTTTTTGGTGCCAAAAGGAAGTTACAAATTTAAAGTGATATGCACACTACACTAGGAGGTGTTTCATAGTCATAAACCACCTATCAACCATGCTAGTACAAAACACATATAAATAAATAAAACACATCAAATACAAAAATAAGTACAGAAATAACTAAACCTGAAAAATACATCTGGCTTATTCAAATGCCCAAGATGCGATAAATTAAAAACTGTGAAATGAATAAAGTTAATATATATTTTATGCCAACTATAACATAAAATACGTAAATGCCTTCAGTACATACTATAACACACAATATAAAATATAACTCAAAATGTAGCATGTACTGAGCGATGCTGGATACAATAATATCACACTGTAATATAAAGAAGAATGCGTAAAACTGCGTAATAATTGCATACAAAATTCCATGAAAATTAATACATTAAAAATATGAAATAGGGGCAAAAATTGATGTACTAATTACTGAAAACATTTTTTTTAATTTTTTAAAAATTTTTTGAAAAAACATTTTAAAAAATGTTTTAAAAAAATAATAATACAAATTTTTTATGCGACAAAAACTAGATGAGATAGTGAATTTTTACATAATCTCCAGAAATGGTTTTACTGAAATGTATTCATTCAGTCCTGGGGGAGTTGTGGCGTCTAACAAAATTTGCCACTTCACTTCCTTATATTTCAATAAATCCTTACAATCTCCTCCTTTAGGGTCTGCCTTTATAACTTCTAAAATAATAAATTTAAATATATGGTCAGACCCTTCCCTATCAATATGTCTATAAAGAGCATTATTATTATCTTTAGTCCTTATACAGTATAAATGGTCGTATATCTGTTTCCTAAAATTTCTCTCTGTTTTTCCTATATAAAAACCAGAGAATTTTTGACATTTACTTAGGTAAACAACCATTTTACTGTTACAGTTACCAGCCTAACTTGTGATTCTACTCCTATGTACATTATCTAGCTGTAAATGTCTTTCTTCCAAAATATGTTTACACTGATTGCAAGACCCACATTTTCTAGTCCCAATAAAAGTATTCAGTCCACTAGTTTTATTACTGTTGATGTTATAATTATTTAGTTCCACTAACTGTTTGATATTCATCCCCATTCTATAAATAAAATTGGGTCCAATACAAACTATTTTGGGCAAGTGGGTATCATCAGCTAGAATGTACCAAAAATTGCTTATAATTTTGTTAATATGGTCAGTGGCCAAATTAAACTGTATGATACATGCTCTATTAAATCTTTCAGGGTTTAAAACTGTCCCCGGGATTCATGAAGCTCGGCGCAAGGCCGGCGTAAGGCTTGCGCCGGCAGTGCATTGCATAGCCGGCGCAGTAGCGCCATATGCATATTAATGAGAGTGCACCGTAACCACAGGCATGTGCGTAGTGTACGTGAGCGAGCCCAAGTAGGATGCGTCAGTAGGCGTGTTTAAGCAGGCAGGCGAAGAGCAACCTAACGTGCTGTCTGCCATAGTCCGCCCAGAATAGAAATGGCTGCAGCCATGGCCCGTGCAGAATGAAATGTCCGCAGAGTATGCAACAAAGTACCCGTCCCAACTAAACAGAGAAGCAAATAAAACCCACGCAGCCCGAAATGTACCTGTCCAAGGAACAAAGGATACGCGTAATACCGTGTCCATACAGCAATGTACTGTGAGTGTGCATAGTCAGAGAAGGTGTACAGCAGCATGTCAGCACGCCGCACCGACATAGGAGTAGCGACTAAGGTCACCAACCGTCCCACTTTGCGAGGGCAGTCCCTGTATTGGCATCGTGTTCGAAATAAAGCATTAAAAACGGGAAGTGTGCGAAGAGTGTAGGTCATAATGATTTCCCGTATTTAATGTAATTGTAGCCTGAATCGGTTATTTCCGTAACTGAAATACCTAAATGTCCCAAGAAACAGAATAAGCTACCAAACTGCCACAACAATAAGCTCATACTTAGGCAAATAAGTGAAGTTCTATGCTATATAGTGACCGTGTACGTGTCGGGCTGTGAAGTCAGATGTGACTCCCTGCACATACAGGTGGTCAATGTAGAAGTCCCACAGAACCACGATAGCAATGTGTGTGTTGAATGAAAGGCGACCGACAAACCCTGTCCCCTGATCCCTGGTAGTCACCCTGTGCTGTGTGGACAGCCACCTATACGTTGTACAGGGTGACCTACTACCCTCGACAGGTATGACTTTGCATTATGTACCAGTTAGCTGTGGGACATGTCCCTGACAGCAGATATGCATATCCGGGAGGCCCCTGCGAAGGATATCTGTGTCAGATGTCCGTCCCAGTATGGCATCTGTTCTGCAAGCATCTACAAACAATGTTACCCATAACACCGCTGTGTGTGCCTGTACCGTGGAAATGTAGATGTATGACAGGGGTGCACCCACGGAATGGCACCATGGGACACCACCTGTGACAGGCAGTTGGTCTGACATGCAGCCAGCAACTATGACCATGTGGGTTGTGTCACATAGACAGTTTACAACACATTCTGTGATGTACATGTTCACATCCCGGTATGT